>NW_016159812.1:0-57908 GCF_001687245.7 Rhagoletis zephyria | reverse complement strand
CTATAAATCGTTTAAATAACTTCAATTCAGTATAATGATTTTAAGTTTGCGTATATAGGTATGTATGCATTAATTATTGTATGTACATAACGTTTGATTGTAATTGATTTTATTCATAAATGTGCTCATGTCTGTTGCAGAATCATTTAATTAAGAATACGTTATTAACTTTTAATAACAATAATCAGTCATTCACAATCAAATACCTGCTTTACGACCTTGTAAATTATTAAAGATATGCAGGTTAGGCTTAGATAGTTCTTAAATAAATAATTATGTTTATTTACAAATATATGTTTAATGGACAATTACGCACTCATTGAAGCATATGTATGTATGTGCTTAAACAAATTAGAATATGTAAATGTGTTTGACGAAAATGGAGAAAACAGCTAAGAGCGAATTTAATGAATATTTATACATAATTCAAAAACTTTTGGTTGATTGCAATTTAGTTGTAATGACATTAAATAATAATTGACGAACACATCAATGCAAGCTATTAAAGCCGAATTGCATTCTGGTATATAATGGCAACATGAATAACGCTTGGACACGTTATAGCAACGCAATGGTCCGGCACAGCTTTCGAACTACTGAAATTCGATTCATGAGTAAATTACTCGCAAAAGAGGAGTAAAAACGAAATTTCCGTAGTAAATTTAGTAATTTTTGCCTTCGTTCAAATTAAAATTTTGTAAGTTTTAAATGGACAAGTAACTAGAAAATTCAACTATGGCTTTAACCAGGAAAGGCTACGTGAAAGCTCCCTTTAAATTTTATCTGTGTTATTTGAAATATGAAATCACTTAAATATACATAAAATATGCATGCAAAAAAAAACGTTAATCAATGTCCTATGTTACATATTGACCCCTGGTTGCGATTTTATCGTAAGCGACAAAAGGTACAGAAGAGTTTTTTGACGTAGAATACGTCTTACGTTTCGACCGTGTGTGGCATTCCAAAGACAAAATTCCAAACCTATCGACAGATTTGTTGAAATAATTTGCAAATTTTTTTTATTACCAAAATGCTCGAAAACCGCTCGAATAATTTTGTTTTTATTTTCTTTAAACAAACATTCAAGAGTTTTCCTTTCGTTTGGTATATGACAAGTATTGGTTAATATCTTCCAAATATGTTTATTTTATTCAAATATATGGGCACAAATGATTTGCATATATTATTTTGTTTCTATTGATACAAGTCAGCCTAGGCCTGGGCGATGCACAGTGGGGCGAAAAAGGTTGCTGTGGCCAAATCGATTTTGAGAGCCAAAATATGAACCGATTTGAAGTTTATTTTTCTTTAAATAAAAGATAATTTAATTTCGCGTCGACATATCCATGGAGATTTTTTAAAAAAGCTCTGGTTTTTTATTTATTTATGCTCAAAAATGAAAAGCAAAAATTTTACGTTTGAATGCTTCCACTGTTTTGGAAAATACTTGAAATTAATTTCAAATGTCTGCAATTATTTAAAAAATTATTCATAAACATTTTTTCTTAGGATACATTTTCTTATAAAATGTATTTCATTTGTTGTTTTTACTAATATATATTTTGAAAGCCGTTTTTTTTTTGTTTTTTTCTGTTCAAAAAACTCAAGAACAGCTGTACCGATATTTTTGAAACTTTGGGCTTCGACTCCAGACTATCCAAGGATGAGAATAGATCAAAAGCAATTTCGATATATCAAGAAGGCGTGGCACCTCCCATACAAACTGATGTTTTCACACAACATACCTCTGGAAGTATTCATCGTAGAGTGCTGAAACTTAGTATAAATATATATAATATAAACGCAAAACTCATGGAAAAAATGGGAGCTATTGAAAAAGGGGTGTGGCACTTCCCATACAAACTGAATTTCTCACACCACATACATAGTCTAACGTGAGAAATTCAGTTTGTATGGGAGGTGCCACGCCCTCTTTTTCAATAACTCCCATTTTTCCATGAGTTTGGTGTTGATATTACTTATATATATCTATATACCAAGTTGAAGCAATCTACGTTGAATACTTCCAGAGATATGTTGTGTGAAAACTTTAGTTTGTATGGGAGGTGCCACGCCCCCTTGATGTATTGAAATTATTCTTCTTCTGTTATCATCCTTTGAGGCTCTAGAGTCGAGGTCCAATATTTCAAAAGTATCGGTACAGTTGTTCTCGAGTTTTTCGATTAGAAAAAAAACGGCTTTCAAAATATATATCAGTATAGATGGCAAATTAAAAATATTTTTTAATTAAATATTTCCCATGGAAAAATATTTTTGAATAGTTTTTTTTTTTAATAATTGCAGGCATTTGAAATTGATTTCAAGCATTCTCCACGGATAGATCGACGCGAAATTTAATTATCTCTTATCAAAAAAAAAATAATAAGCCCGAAAACGGTTCCTATTTGAGCTCTCAAAATTGATTTGTCCACAGCAAGCTTTTTTGCCCCACTGTGCGTCGCCCAGGCCTAGATATGATGTGCTGACTTGTATCAATAGAATGTTTGGATACTGATATACTGCGGTATTTAAACTGTTGGTATCTATATGTAGAGTTGCGACACATTGCAACCATATACATTGCATATTTTAAACATTCAATATAGCAATAAACAAATTTTTCTGAATTTTCAATTTTTAAAACACCAATGGTAACGAATAACAAACGAAGCATCAACTTTGTTTCTGATGCGCGGATTGCTCTAGCGATGCGTTTCGATAACTTTCCGGATGCGGTTTGGAAAAGTATACATTGTCAATATTTTGCAGTTCGGCGCTATGGAACATTATACTTTGTACGTATGCAAAGAAATTGATGTTTTAAAAGTCAGCCATGTTGAAAATCGCAGATATTTATGTAAGTTTTTATGTACATAGAGTAGTATGTGCCCATCATAACAGCGAAAGCGGTTACTGCGATTTGCGTCATACGCTTTGGCGCACAGCTAGCCAACTGACCGAGACGAGACGAGACGAGACGAGACTGCCTGACCAGCGATGGCCAACAATCGCCTCATTCGACTTAATGAATACATAACTCACAATACTCTTGGGTAAAATTACTTTACAATTAATTGTAATGGTAAATGGTCAGTGTTTATCAGCCAAAGTAATTAAGCCTGCGCCCATGAAGAGCGAGTAATTAGCAGTTAATTACAATCGACAATCATTCCCGGCCATTAACGTTACAACATTAAAGGCCTGCAAATATTTTGAGATACATATAAATATAAATCAGACAGATTTTGGCGCCCCTTAAATTAAGTCGTTGAATCGAGTACTTAAATAATACATGTACATATGAATTTATATATGTATATATATATATACATACATATCGTCGATGTTTTTGCAAAAACCACCCATCGACCAATAGCAAAACCGCCTATCTTAAGGCGCCTAAATTTTACAGCAGAGCGATAAAACGGTTTTTCTTTGGATGCAATGCCTTGATAGGCGTTATTTTCCGTAGCTATTATTTTACAAATCTGTTGTTTTAATAACAATTTTACGATTCTTATGCATAAAATATCCAAACCTGGAGTTCAGGGTTACGAAATCTCATTTTTGTCACAATGGCGATTTAGGCGGTTTTGCCAAAACATCGACGATATGCATAATGCACAATTCCTTGCGGGCACATCAACCCAAGTTCTTTGCTCATGTGTTTTTGCACATGTGTGGACACGCAAGTGTGTGGTCATCTCAGTAAAAGTTCGTATAAAAGTCAAAGTTTTCACAGAGGCCATTGCGAGTGAATCAGTGCCTTTCAGGTATGTTGAACTCAATTTGACTTAACGCACTTAAAGTACATACACACATATTTATGTATGTGCTTATTGATCAAAAGCATTTCGTATTACCTACGAAGCTTATAATACGTATTTATGATTTAAACAGTGTGTAATTTTTGATAAATGTCTTACAAAAGCTCGTTTAGTATCTTGACTTCTCTCTATTCTGAGTGGGTACTATATCCATGCATGCGTTTTTCGCTGAATTCGAAAAACACTTTTCTTCCTTTTTCACTTGGCATTCCCGAAACGTAGAAGTCTTAAATTTAAAATATCTACATTTATTGCAAAATTTTGAAAACCTTTGAAAGTGTTTTCTTGTGAAGTACACGCAAAGGATTTCCCAAAACTGTATTGAAATATTACAATTTTTCGAAAGTGCCAATTTGGCAGTTTGTGCCAAATTGAAAAATTAAGTGCCATTTGAAGTAAAATACGACCAAAAATAGCACGGTTTTAGCCAAGTTGGCAGCCCTGAGTACGATGTGTTTCTTCTGAATACTGTTAAGTCATGTGCCATGGTATGATAAGGGTAAACGGAAAATAATTGTCTATAATTAACATACCGAAATGGTCAAAAGTCTTAGGGCCTTTATCGATCACATGCTATGTATCAGGGTTGTTGCGAATATTATTTCGAAATAAAAGTCCTTTCCGGATAATAAACAAACCGCTTATCCAAATTAAAGAAGTTTGGTATCAAAGGAATGAGGACATAAATAGCTTTTAAACAGAAATAATGAACGACCTCTATTTGTATATTTTTTAATTTAATACTAAAGCAATTCATATACCTGACACAAGGTTTGTTCTATGGTAATTAATTAACGTTGGGTACAGAGTGCTGTTTTTCGGAAATTATTTTATTGATTTGAACTCCTTAACAATACCACTCTGTGACTGCCAAAATGTACAAATCTGTACAAATGTACAAACGTGTAGTCTTCGCTTAACAGCGTTTTTACAGCGTTTTCACTACTGCTAGTGATAGCTGAACGTAATTTGCCGGCGCAATTAAGTAGTACAGTTTTAGGCACTGGTATGATAGATTCTATTGTGAATTCCTTGGTAAGATAAAATACCGGAAATTAGTTTTAATGAATCAGCTGTTGGCCTTATAATATTTCTATACGAATATCTGTAGAGCACCTACCTGGTGTGTGGTTTGTACTTGGGAGTGTCGATGTCTGAAACCCCGTTTGGTAGCAAACGGCTCGGAAAAGTTCTTCCCGAATCTGAAGGAGCTAATAGTATGCAATTGTTTCGATTTTTTGACCTTTTTTGGCATAAATTGGTTAGAACAAGATTATAATAATGTAAACTTTTCGAATATCAAAATTTGGAATAATATTATGTACAACTCAGATCCGATTTTAGCATTTCGATTCATAAAAAAGTACTCTATGTCTTGAATCAGCAGGCCCAAATCCATATCAAAAGTCAATTTTTATCAAACGTACATCCACAAAATTTTTTACCATGTAACACTTATAATCTAATCTATTATTATTTTTATTATAAGGACTTTGTATGTGGCTTTAGAACTTATCTTGTTATAATACGTGTATTACATATTGACGGGCAATTTGTACTAACCCAACCACTGTTCGGAACTTGCGCGGCTCTTCCTTATTCATAATATAATGAGTAGGTATTGTTGGGGACCGACCAGGCGGCTCGTTTTTACCCATTAAAATAATTATGCATACGTATGTACATTCTTCCATACATACATATATCGCCGTGAGCTTTTAAGTTTGTTATTACGCACATCTTCGTAAATATTTGTGTATGCTTATGTACATACGCATACAGATATGTACATACATATGTACATAATTATGTATACAATTCTGTAAATATAAATAAGCGAACTCGCAGATGCACTTTCCGTAATTACGTATTTTCATTAACTTTCCACTGTTCTGTTTACGCGTTTTTTTTTTAATTAAATAGCAATACCAATAATTAGATTTCAGAAAAAATTACATTTGTGTTAATTTTTTTATTATTTATGATCACTAGAAGGAGTGTAAAATTGGAAACTATTGATTACGTCACTTTTGAAAGAATAATATTGAAAAAGATGGGTGATTTCCACATGCGTGCATGTAGGTACATATGTACCAGACATTTTAACTTTGGATTACCATTACTAATAGGAACATAGGTTCGGTAATCGTAATGAATAATTCTATTAGTGTTTTTAACCGAGGAATTAGTAATCAATTATAATTAGAATTAATCAAAAAACAATCATGATTACTTGTCATTAAAAAAATAATCAATAATAATCAAAAAGAGTTGTTGATTAAATTTGGTGATTACTTTTGATTATTTTTGATTTTTTAATTATATGTAATTATTTGTTCGATTTCATTGTAAAGAAACGTACTTGTTTGTTTTCTGATGGTATGGCAAGCTTAAAGTAGCGAAATACACATACATATCTAACATACATGCATACCCTCCAAAAATGCAAATATTCGCAACATCCCTGTTATCTATGGTCATTTGAAAGAACAACGTAACACCGTATTTCACAGCTACATACATATGTTTGTCGACAAAACATTTTTTTCCGTCTGAGCAATACATTATATTTAAAATAATTTACATAATTATAAATAATCAAAAATAAAAAAAAATAAAACAAGTAAGAAAGTCTAAGTTCGGGCGGAGCCGAACATTAAATACCCGGCGCAAGTATTAAATATATGTTTTCCACCTTTCCGAAAGCTACCGCTACATGATAAGCCGGGGTGTATACATTTTAAGTAAATTAGCGTCCTTAAATTTCGAAATATTGAAATTTCAAGCATATCTGAAATTTACCGTTATATGATAAGCGGCCTCAATTTTAGTCCGATTTCAACAATTTTCAACGGTTTGCTTTTATGTGGCAAGCACAATAACCATACCGAGCTTGGTACAAATTGCTAGAACGGATAGCGAAATACATATATGTGATCACAAGTGGGCGGTGCTACGCCCATTTTCCAAAATTTTGTCATAAACGTATTTCTTGGTAAAGAATTGTTGCAATCATCAATTTTGAATAAATTAGCTTCAATATTTACTGATTTATCGAAGATTTTGTATTTCTCTAAATTACCGTTATATGGGATGTGGGCGTGGTTATTGTCCGATTTTAGAAATATTCGGCCAGTTGGTATGCTGTACTAGGACCAACAACCGTGCCAAGTTTGGAATAAATTGATGCAGCGGTTACCAAGATATACACATGTAATCATAAGTGAGCGTGGCTACGCCCATTTGCCAAAATTTTGTAATATTCTTATTTTTCGTCTAAAACTCATTGCAAACATCAATTTTGAGTGAATTATCTTCAGTAGTTACTAAAATATCGCAGTTTTCGTTTTTCTGAAAATTACCGTTATATGGGAGGTAGGCGTGGTTATTGTCCGATTTTTAAAATTTTCAGCCATTTAGTGTGCTGTACTAAGGCCAACAACTGTGCCAAGTTTGGTGCAGCGGTTACCAAGATATACACATGTAACCATAAGTGGGCGTGGCTACGCCCATTTTCCAAAAATTTATAATATTCATGTTTTCCGTCTGAAACTAATTGTAAGTATCAATTTTGAGTGAATTATCTTCAGTAGTTACTAAAATATCGCAGTTTTCGTATTTCTTAAAATTACCGTTATATGGGAGGTAGGCGTGGTTATTATCCGATTTCGCCCATTTTCAATTTTTACTCGAGTTATCGTGTGCACAGACGGACGGACGGACGGACGGACAGACAGTCACCGCTTAATCGATTTCTCTTTTCATTCTGATCATTTATGTATACATTTGTCTATATCTATCTCGATTCGTTTTGCCTGTTACAAACAACCGTTATGTGAACAAAGTTATAATACCCTTGTGCACAAGTGCGCTCGGCTATAAAAATAAATACTTTTATTGTAAAACTAATCCCATTCGCTTGTTTGATTATTTTTGATTTTGTTCTTCCAAATGGCTAAAAATACGATTATTTTTTTATTAATTTAATGGTAATCGGTAATTATTAATTTCAAATTTATTTAACATTATTAATCATTTAGCAGATTTAAAAAAAAAATAATTTCTTAAATCGGTAATAATTACAATTAATAATCAGTACTTAACAGCTCTGGGAAGTACAAAGTGTGTACATCTTTCTTAAACGTATGTTTGCTTAAACTCAATCCATAAAATGACCCATCTGAACCTACTGTAGACATCGTCTCCCACACGAACTACTCTAGAGTTTTATCATATATAAAATATATTCGTTCAATGCTCACGTAGAGGGTCGCCAGGGTTCATGGAGAAGGGGGTCAGTATGTTTCGAGCGGAGTTCAAAGCGGCTGTCCTCAGGGCAGTGTGCTGTCTCCCTTGCTTAGCTGCTTGGAAATTGATTATCTGCTGGTTAAACTTAGCGCCTCTAACATCTTAGCCCAGGTCTATATATTTGAGAAGCCCTAAGCTATTAGGGTGAATAACACTGAACATGATTTATACTTCGCTTAGTGAGCATAGGCTATTGGGGATGTCCAAATGTAGGTACATCGATTTTTTTCGAAACATCAAATGTCGTATTTCTAACGGAACTTGCCAATTAAACTTCCTTCTCTTTTTTGCACAATTGAAAAACTGAAATGACGGTTTAATGTTCTAGAGCTGTCAGTTTTCAAAAAGCATCAAAATACATCGAGCGAAAAATATTCGATGCATTGAAGCAAAACATTTATATTTTCATTGCATCCATTTTTTTTCGGACATTCCTAACCCAACTGTTATGCTCTTCACTAGAAGGAGAAGACTGGATGACCTTGTTTGCCCTGCCCTTAAGGAAGTTACTATTCAAATTTCTTCCGAAGGAAAGAATTTAGGTATAAATTAGATAGTAAACTTTTTCGGTATGGATAAATAATCATTTACCGCGTCAGCGACGATATGTTCGTTACGTTACGTTGTGGTCTTATTCTTTTTGTTGTTAAGAATATTGTTTTTTAGCAATATTGTGAAATTTTATTTACAGACATAGCGCTTAAAATGGGAAGGCCATTTCTTGGGCGAGCTGAAGAAAAATCAATTACGATTTCAGTGCAACTATTATATTATATTTTTTTGCAGTGCTATCACCAGGGCCCTATTGCACCATCGAATTATCATTAGTATTTTAGCAAATTATCGAACTTGCGCAAAGTTTTGTGTTTCACCAACATGACAGGGNGAACTCGAGAGGTGCGACCGCTGTTAAGAAAAAAAAATTGTATATTATATATTTTTGCAATGCCGTCACCAGGGCCCTATTGCACCATCGAATTATCATTAGTATTTTAGCAAATTATCGAACTTGCGCAAAGTTTTGTGTTTCACCAACATGACAGGGAAATGTCACTCAAATGAGTATTGACAAATAAAATATCACTCAAAATCATAGATAAACAACGTTGCACCAAAATCTAAAATGCTTAGCGAAAAGATTTTAGTGGATAAGTGATAAGTTATGCAAATTATCAAAATTTATTAGCATTTCGTTGCACCAAAAATTTTTATTTATCACTTTTAATTTTTAATTTTGCTAACTTTATCATTATTTTCCTAAAAATAATTTTACCTATCACACCAGTGATAAGTTACATTTATTCAGTCTGAATGAATTAACCAGTGCTTTAACAAAAAATGCTTCGATTCGAACTATTAAATTTATTAGAGGAGGAAAATCTGAAAATAATAAAAGGCGTGTCATAAAAGAAAAAATCAGCTACAGTATAGATTTTGATGTAGTAGAAAAATTTCGGCTATATCGTAGCCAAATTGNCCTAAAAATAATTTTACCTATCACACCAGTGATAAGTTACATTTATTCAGTCTGAATGAATTAACCAGTGCTTTAACAAAAAATGCTTCGATTCGAACTATTAAATTTATTAGAGGAGGAAAATCTGAAAATAATAAAAGGCGTGTCATAAAAGAAAAAATCAGCTACAGTATAGATTTTGATGTAGTAGAAAAATTTCGGCTATATCGTAGCCAAATTGAAGAAATTTTATTAAAAATTGGAGCGGACCTACAATATAACAGTGGATGTAATAATGGCTTAAGTCCGCTACAGCAATTATTATTGACTCTGCACTAATTGGTCATGGTAGCCAACATCATGGAATTGGTCAAATGCATGGGGTCCACAAATTAGCGCTATATAGAGTAATCCATCGAGTGGCAAACGCCGTGATAAACAAATTTGGTGGATGAAACTATTTGTTGGCCGGAATTTACGCAAAATATTGTCACACAATTTTTCAATATTGGTGGATTTCCTTATCCCTGGAACACTAATCAAATTTTTAATACGTTAACACTAAATAGTTATTAGTCAAATCGAATAACATTGATGTTCTTGGGTTAAGTTGCAGGGTGCATTGATGGAACTACGATAAACGTAGACGCCCCTAAGGTTACTGAGCACCAATTTGTTAATCGGTACGCAAATCATTAAATTAATATAATGTGGTTTTTGCGTTTTTGTTACTGAATTATTTTGGAAAGATCCAAATAAATAATCCTTAAATGTAGAAAAATATAGTTATTTGTATAAACATACGGCCTTACTTTTCTTCCTTAACAATTTTTAAGACAGCCAATTTATTGGCTTTGCTTTGTGCGTGCGACATAGTAAGAAAAGAAGAGAAGTTGAAAATGTTTATTAAATCGCACATGGGCTTTCTAAGCCTTCGTTTTCCATTAAGAAACGATAATCGTTTTAGCTAAGCCATTATTCGAAAAGTTCTCTATTTGAAAAGCAAAAGAAACTGGCTGTGCAATGGTTATCAAATCGACTTATCCAAAAAATCTTGTCAGTTACTCATTTTTTATAAGTTCATAAGTTTTTTTGATAAGTTAAGAGTGCAACACTTATCAACTTTACTTTTCACACAAGTATGTATATGTAGTTCTGCTATAAAACACAGACTGATCGTATGACAGTGTTGCGGCGTAAAACTGTAGTCAACAGCAAAGTGCATATCGCACAAGTACATGAAGCTCCTCAAACACAAATGTGTGTTATTTTAGTTAATGAAAAATTATAGTTTTTGCCTTCTAATCCAGTTCTTTATTACAGCGCGAGTGACGAAAGCAGCCACAGTAGCATGCTGAAATGACTCGCTTATATGCATATACACGAGACTTGGAAGTTTTTATCCAGACGTCCAATCGACATGTTTTAGTATCGTTGGAAAGGTATTGCAGAGTATCTCCAGAAGATGTATTCAAGTTTCCAAAGTTTCGAATTCCTAAACATTTGGCTGAAGTGTTGCGAAACAAACATTTTTTTTTGCTTTTGCCGGTTTAAGGGGGTATGGGGATGCACCAAACATATTTAGTGTTATTCTATAGGCCAATATCTTTCAAACGATACCTTATATATTCTCAGTTTCGGCTACTAGTGGGAAAGATATAGAGCTAAATTGATTTTGGTTCGTGTCTCCACTACGAGATGCTTTGCGATGTGTTTAGCTTCTGTACGTACCTTCATTTAATTTTTTTTTTTTTTCAAACAATCAAGAATTAAAGTACAAAAAAATCTAAGGAGGTTTTGTTCCAGGATATTTCGATTCGTATGCCTTTTGCTAAAGTAATTACTATTATTAATTATAATCAGGTTTCAGCTAAAATAGGGGAAAAACAGGCGGTTGACAACTAAAAATGTTGATAAATGCATGACACAAATACATACATACATGATGATGATCAGAGCGTTAAATGTTGTTGCACCTCTTTAATATATCGGCTGGTTGTAAAATACTCTCAAAAAGCAAGTGTGAAAGTCTACTGATCAATAAGCTGACAGTCTGTTGTGATTGCAGCTTTTTAACCCTGAGCTTTCTTGGTGTTTCTAGGTAATTTTTTGCTACATAAAGACATGCGTTTATCTTGGCTGTAATAAGTAATACGTGTTAAACACTGGAAGCGTGCTTTCCGTTATATATATATTTGTTATATTTACAAAGTTATAATACCCAGGTGCATAGGTGCGCTGGGGTTTCAAGATTGATCCCTCTTAAGTATGTCAAGACGCCTTTTTTTACAGGTCTGCTACCTGCCGAATCCCTTGCGGCAGGGTAAAATTATCAGATTATTCAATTGTGCACATTTCTGTCTGTAATAAATCCCCTATTGTGCTCACCAGAGTAAACTCAGATTAAACTCAACTTACATCACTTCACCTTTGTAAACTAGTTGTAAATGTTTGTAAAATAGATATTTCACCAACTATAGTTTGGTAAACTGTGGTAAACAAGGTCTGGAAAATAATGATTTATAAACGGGCTTACTTCAACGCTTATTGGGTATGTTCTGTAAATTTGTTTTTACCTATAAAATTTAAAGCAAGCCTTTCTCGGTAACAAATTAACTCAACAGTGCATATGTGGTATACTACATACAAACATATATCCGTGCTATCTTTTCTTTCGTATTCGAAGCTTAACAACTCCAGCACGCGCTTAACTTCATTATTCTCCGACTGGTACTCATAAATTTTGCACCATTAGTGTTTTAATTAAATTTTGAAATAAACATAAACTACATGGGGTAACTCCGTAATGCCAAAATAACAGTATGGAAGATAAAAAAACAAAAGTTTTTGATAATTCTCTGTATCAGAGAAATTTTCCATAAGTGCATTAATATAGTACAGGGTACAAATGACTTTGTATGAGATATGAGAGTGCTGGAGTGTCCTGAACTTATGTTCACTCCTATACACACTAACACATTTGTACATACATATTTGTATTTGTACTCTTGTGTAAACATCATCATAATAATAAACCATATTTGCAGTGAGTGTGTTTTATGGTGGATGCTAAATAGCTTTTGTCTATCCATAAAATACACTTGGTTCTTTGCTAGAACCCTGATACTTCCTCTCGCACTTAGATATGTATGTATGTAGGTACACATGCAGAAGTACATTAACTAAAAACTTTGCTTCATTATGACCTCCAGCATTTGTTCCACATGCAGCCAATAAATATATACATAGACATCTATGCGCATATGTGTAGCTGTATATATGTGAATCCGTTTAGTATTCATCCGTTATAGTAGCTGTTATTTTTCACTGCCGTTGCTGTGGCCAACACATCATTTCGACCAGTTTTAGTACACTTGCGTGTATTTATATGCGTGTAAATACATATGTAGCCACATGCATAATATAAACTCTAATCGGTCATGCTCAATGTGTACTAGTGCTTACCAACACCCTACATCACTTCGTCGCCACCAATTTCTATCTTCTTAGGTGCTTAGTGAACGTAAATATACCGTTAAACTGACCGGAAATGAGTTTAAAATGCCCGCCGTTACCACGGCATGACGGACATGGCAGTTTATAATACGAAAAGTTGCGCCATAGGGGATCAAAGTCAAAATCATGTCTGTACCAATAAAAAGGGGAGGAAAAATAAAACAAACGAAAACTTCAATCTGAGGTACTATAAAACAGCAACCGACTTTTAAATACATATGCATGCACATATACTGAGATTAAAATTTTGGTTTGCTGAGATGGGAGTTTAAATTAGGAGTTAATAAACACTATGCTTAGCTTAAATTTAGCCACTCAATTCGTGTTTGGTAAGTTCGTAAAGCTTTGTAAAGTACTTTGATTTTTAAGTTAATTTCATCTATAAGTTTGTACACAATTTATGGAATGAGTTCAATTAATGCCTGAAAATTAGTAAGTCTTAAACAAATTTTTTTAAAGCGATAGAAAAAATAAAACTTGTAACTTTTTAGTATTTGATACAAAAATTCAACATATAAATTATGGTCTTAGTTTGGGTTAACTATTTTAAAGAACTTACTCTGCAAGCCTTTTGCCCAGGGACGGTAATCATTACACAGCCCAACAAAATTTAAACAAACTTGCCTAAAATATTACAGCCGATTCCTATAGGATAACTTCCGTAGAATCCGAATCCGACACTAAAGATATTAGATTGGCTCTAGCTTTCGAGCAACTTGGGTTTAAATGTGCCGAAAAACGAGTTGCCTCTGTAAAACAATAAATTGATGAAATATATCTGGCTGTGTGGGAGGATATGAAAGCCTAAACACTTCCCTTTAATACCCTAAATTAAAAAAAAAAAATAAAAATGGTTAAACGCTTAAAGGCCCTTATGCACATACTGCAGAAATTCCTGTACCAATCTTTGAAATACAACTCGAGATTTTATGGATTAATCACCAAATACCGATAGACACTGACTCCAGCAGTGGAAGTGAAGCAGTGAGGATGACACCTTGAAATCCAAGTCGCTTGAAAACTACAGGCAATTAAAAATTTTTCGGATCAGATTTGGGTTCTACGGGACAAATTCTACAACGAGCGGCTGTAATATTTTAGTCAACATAAATTTTGAGCCCTGTATTATTTTCTTATATATGAAGTTGTGAGCTTAAATTTTTGCCTCTGCAGAAATTTCCAGCGCCTCAGATTCATTTAACACAAGTGGACAAAAACAGGCAAAACAAGTTAAAAAAAATCTTGCGTACTCGTATACAAAAACTCATTCCATTGCTTACAGTGTTCAGACACTGGGTCACAAATTTTAATTTGGTTTTTGTTCTCCAAAATTGCTTGGTAATTCCGAAAATCGATAGGAATCGGATAGTGGCATCCAGAGAACATTTTTGCTGTAAACCAGTGTTATTATTACTAGGTTTTGTTTTTTCACTTAAAAATAATGATCATTTATAAAATATAAGTCCATAAATACGCAACCAACTGAAATTTTGACCGGAAAATTTTGGGACTTATTCCTTTTATTAGGTATACGTCCGAAATCACGCTGGTGTAGCTTTTGAGATTTTGAATGATCATTATTCGGGGGTTTCGTTAAACAAAATTAAATTGTTTGTTAATTTCACAGTTTTAAACGGCCTAAATACCTCCCTTTAAAAATATACAGCTACAGCAAAATGGGCACAGAAATAAAATGTAACATCTTTGAGTTGTTTTTCATATTTCTATAAAAACTTTATATGTATGTATGTAAAAATCAACACAAGAAACGAAAATTTTTAAACTTGTATTAGACACGCTTCTAAAATTCAGGACGAATTTTATCTACTGCCCAGAAGTCGTTGTACTTGGCTGAGCTATTTTAATTGTTTTACGTCTTCTATTTTATTTTGATGGCACAACAACATTTAATTCCACTCATAATTGAAAAAGTAAGTATGCTTCTGCAATTAAATACCAACTGCCCGATGGACGGTCAGCACGTGCCGCAATGAATATTACGCGTAGTTACGCCACACGTTCCGCATGTTACCATCAATAGCGCGTGAGCTCGTATGAACTGAGACAAATCGCACACGATCTTCAATGGTGACACAACTCAAAATTTGAGGTTCATCAGAAAATGCCAAAAACTAGGTATTTCTTAGCACATGCTAACTTCAACTTAGGTTTTTTCAACAAATTATAACAGAAAACTTGCTCCAGGTTTTGCTGAAAGATTAGAAAGCGCTTTGTATATTTTATTTAGTGCATAATTTCAAAAATTACAAATTTTGAGTTGTGTCTCTTTTGAGGATTGTGTGCGAAATATGTACATTAGGATGTCTCACAAGAAAAAAATTATGGTTCTGTAAACGAATAAGTAATGGAACTTGGTATTTAAATAAAAATTTTCCCCAAGAAATCATAAAGCTTGAACGAATAAGACTAGCGTACCCGGCGAACTTCGTCTCAGCCCAAAACAAATTTTTTGTTCTCACCAACTATTCACTTAAGGACTTCCAGTGGGACATTTATCTGCTCTGATTATGGTGTTGTGGTCGTCATAAAGCATATCTTCCATTGCCATTTTACATAACCTAACCAAAGCGTTGTTGTCCGTGACCGAAGTACTTGCAATTTTCCAATGATCTGGCATTAATTCGCACAGTTAATCGCCCAACACTGATCGATTTCAATATCAGAGTTGTTAACAAAATAAGTTTGTTTCAGTTGTTAAGGTGCTTGTTCCCTGAGGTCGTCCTGCATTAACTGGGCGCGTTCGCCAATCTTTGTAAATTGCGGTTGCGTGAGGCAATGTTTCATAATTTAATCGGCGAATGGTTTACGAACACTGAAAGTACAATATCGAAAAATTCAAATTATATTCGAAGCAATCGAACCATATTCGCAAAAGAAATGTACGCGCCAAATATTCTCATTCCGCCTTGTCGTGAGTTTCGCCTGAAATAATTTCATCCGGCCGTAGTGAATACACGGAAACGAAAAGTGAAAAGTGAATTGGTTAGATGGAAATGCAACGCATGATAAGGCCGATTTTGTATTTTTAAACAAAATTCCATCATACATATTTCAAATCCGGCACCTATAATGAAACCGGTAATAATTTGCAACGAACTCTAACCTAACCTTTCCCAAAATGTTGTAAACACAACAAAAAGGCAGCTCACATTGGACAATTTACTCTAGAGCTAATCTCGGTATTACGTAAACAACATTTTTTAATACACATTTATAGATATAAATATTTAAATAGTTGGTAACCCTCTTCAAAATTATTACTTCTGGTTAAGAGTGCATTTAAAAGCCTTTAAGTCTCTGAAAGCGTTGTAATATTTTAATCGATATATGTTTAAGTCCAAAAAATTTTAAGCGGGTAGCAAACCCTATTAAAATTTTTTTATCTTTACCTCAAGCGGTGAAGCTGTCCTTCAAAATGGTGCTTCAATCATTCAATTTGATAAAGTATTATGGAAGATGTTGCGCTTTATTGACCTGATACAGTGCTTTCAGCTTTTTAAAACCCCTTTTTAAATAATAATATTGAAAATGAGATATCACTCATTAAATTTGATAAAATATTAAAAGAGATATCGTTTGGTAAAAGAAAAATACCTTTTAGAAATAAATATGTATGTATGGAGATACCTGTTTAGAAAACTGTTCAATGAGTCCAAAACTATAGCTGATAGGTCGTATCACAATAAAGAAGTCAACAGTCTTCCAATGCAGTACATTTTTAGTGCCTTATAGGAACTAAAACGCGCTGTACAGCAGGATATTATAGACCAGGGTGCTTTAACACTTACTGGAAGAGAACAAAGCCTTTTAATCAAGCTTAGCACTTTAGCACTTTTAGAACATAAAAATCGCCAAGTTGCCGGGATAGCCCCAGCCCTCTTTCGAACAGAAACATCCGTCGTTTCTGAAAGCAGGACAAATAATCGCTAGAACATACTATTTTTTGTAAATTTATTGCTCTCGTTAGACGCTGAATTGCACACTTAGATGGCGTTGCCCTTAATCCATTCGAAATAGAATATTGTAATAAAAAGCCTATTCGGGTGTCGGGGTTCGGGGGAAGGAAATATCTCCACAAAAATTTTGCCGGTAGTGGCGGGGGTCGATATATTTCGAAATTCTTCATAAATGGTCTGATTTACTTATATTCAGAATTTATAATAAATACTTACCACTAAAAATTCTGCCGATGGATGGCTTACGTATCAAAATATGTGGTATCCGCATTTCGTTCATATTAAAAAAGCCAGTGTTAAATATAAAGTTAGCTTTAAAGTTACAGGTTACTTGAGAAAACGGCCCGCAGTGTAACATGTAACTATATTTTCTGATGAAAATTAGAAGTCTTATGGGTATTTGCAAAGCGCCTCAGTTCACGAATGGCGCCGAATCGAGGCAAAATACTTTGATTGGAGTCACAAAATTTATAAAGTTTCATAATTCAGAAAAAAATTTTCTTTGTACGGAGCCTGAGCCAATCTTATGTACATTTAAATAGAAGCAAATTCGTACACAAATATCTGAACAATGGACTTTGTAGTGAAGCTATTCTTTTGTGGCCGCAAATTAAGTTACACACGAGCGACATACATACATCCATACAGCAGTCACTGCATCAGATGTTGCATGATGCCCACATGTGCTGCATGACGAGCTTCCCTTCAGATTAGATCTACTTTGCCCTCAACGATGGTATAGGAGCAGCATAATTATTCACTTGTATTGTGTTCTTCCATCTACCAGCTTCCTATGAGCGGGGGGTGTGCCAACACTGAATGATGCTTTGCGTTCATCGAGTGCGCCGAGTGCACCGATAGGCGAATGACACTTCTATAGCCAAAGAGTGAGTTACTCGTGATTAAATGCTAGCATATTTGCTCTGTTTGTATTTATACAATTGTATGTGTGTATATTATTTTAGATATATGTACAAATTTCTGCCAACACATGTGCGCATAGTTGGTATATACATACATACATAAGTATAGTCTATTAGTGTTGTACATACAAATGTTATTACTTATGGCCTTCTCCTGCACATAATTCTAGGTTCCATGGTCTCTTACGCTAGTGGTTACTATAGCCTGCGAGCATGTACATATATACGTATGTGTGTATGTTTTACCATGGATGATATCACACTAGCTGGCTGGTTGGAAATTGTATGTGCTTGAAATGCAAAATGTTAAAATGTTACCTTTCACTAGGTACGCTTCACATTTAACTTTTTAGGCCACATACCTCTAGTGCGTATATTTATCTTGACCGGTCTGGCATCCGTTTTGGCGTTTTAATCTGTATATACCAGTGATGGGAAAATAAATAGGGACACGATATTTTAACAAATTATTCCTATTTTTCTTTTGTTTATTTAACACTTTTTATTTATTTTTATAAAAGTATAGCTCATTAACAAAAACCATATAAATTCATGTCTCAAACCTTGTGCAAAAATTATAAAAATTTTGCAATATTGCATCTAAATTTTTAACTTTTTTATCAGATTTTTTAGTTGTTTAGTAGTTTGAAGTTCCTAAAAAATCGTGTTGATTTTTGATAGTTTTAATTCTGAGTGTATTAAGCACTTTTTTCCATACAAAAAAAAAAGATTTTCGAACCTACTATTGAAGAAAATGTGTTAAAAAATTGCCAATAATCGGCGCGCTTTCTTAGCAACTTAAAACTTACACTTCATTGTACTAAAATCTAATGGGCCATAAAACTACATACTCAAAAAAGATCTAAAAAATCTAATTAAAAAGTTGAAAATTTAGCTGCAATTTTGCGGAATTTTTATAATTTTTGCACAAAGTTTGAAATATGAATTTATATTATTTTTGTTAGATAATGAGCTACAACCCTGCAGTGAAAAGCCAAACCAGTTAGAAAAAATACTAGTTCATTAACTAGTATGTGCCTACCAGTTCGACAATTTCGAAGAACTTAGGCGATCAGCGACATCTGCCTTTGAATTGCCAAAGCCAAAAATAAAACGCAATTAATTGCTTTTCTTACAAATGTCGGCTGTGGCGTCACATGAAGACTACTGGTTCTGGTTCTGAAATCGCAGGTTCGAGGCCGCTTGGAGGTGGTTAAGATTTTTAAAGTTAAATAAATGTAAGTAAAAATAATTTATTCAATTTATAAATAAATAACTAATTTAAAAATCTAATTGCATTGCAAAAAAACATTTAGGAAGAAATGCTTGTGCTATAAAAACAAGGAAATTAAACAAAAATATTTTTTTTTATTAAATTTAAAAATTACAATAAACAGACTAAACAAAAAATTAAATTTATAAAAAATAAAAATAAAATAAAAAATAGAAAATAAAAAAATTTTCCCTGCGCCAGGATTTGAACCTGGGACCTCAGGCTTACCACGCGAGTGCTTTGCTCTGTCGGCCATTGTGACTGCTGGAGCGTCGCGAGCAAAAACGCACACTTATGCTTTTCACGGGGCATGAATTGGCAGACTATCTCATCAACTGGTATGGTGCTACTAGTATTTCTACTAGTAGAAGCTGATGCATAGCCTGACAATTGACATCTCGTAGGACATCGCAATGTTAAAAATACCAGTCGCTAACATTGAAAAAGGATAGAACGTGAACTAGTTCGGCTGAAACGCAAACCGGTAGAATTCTAGTTCACAACTAGTAGCTTTCCCTGCAGGGAACTTTATAAAAAAAATAATAGATATTAAATAAACAAAAAAAAATAAGCAAAATTTAAGACTGTCGTGTCTCTATTTATTTTTCCACCACCGTATGTATGAATGTTTGTATATATGTAGTATATCTTCTGCGTACAGCAATGCAAATCACTTACATGAGCCTGCCATGGATGCCAAGCATAGATGGCTACAGAAAAAATCTGGTAGCTCGGGCGGTTATAGAAATTCAAAGATTCACATTGCCTGCCGTTCATCAGGCAAGCAATAAATCAATACTTGATGAATGAATGTCACCATTCCGTTCACACTAAAGGTAGGATTTCTACTAAAATTTATCGGAATGGGTTAGTGCCCGGTGACCAGTGATACCATACACATACAAAGTTGTATGCTTTTAGTTGTATATTTTATGGCGACAAAGAAAATATACTTTTCCACAGCAGAAAATCAACTACAATTTTGCTTGCCTTCGGTCAATGCTGAATTATCACTAGGTATTGAAATGAAAAAAAAAATTGGAGGTATTTAAAAAATGCCACGTGGAAATGAAGTTAATGACTATTTTTTTAATATAAAAAATAAAATCCAAAATCAATGGAAGCCCCTGACTAAGTAGTCCACAAAGTTTGAAACTTGGATTTAGACGGTTTTTGCTAAAGAACAAACTCTGATTTTATAAAAAAAAATAATCAAAATCAAATAATAATAAAATAAATAGTCAAAGCTTAATTTGAAGGTGTCTCATACTTATGATACTTATTTATTAGAGAATTATGTGTTCTTGTCAATTATTTTAAAAAGTATGTAGTCATTGTTATTATGTGTAGAAAATAAAATAAAAATGCTAATAAAGCAAACTGTATAATCACAACCGAACCTTAAAAAAATTTTTCATATATGATTAAGATATGGGTAATATATGGGTTAAGATATTTTAAACTTTTGTCTGCCACATTCGATCCATCATTTTTAGACCCCCAGTAGGCCATTTTAATATAAATCTATAAATATTTTTAATTTTTCATTCACCATATTGGATCTGCTATTTTGAATTTTTGGTAAATGACTTTTTATTCGTAATCAGCACACCAGAAAACCCGCAGATACCCAGCTTCATAGAAATCTATTTGTTCTTTAAATTTTTCGTCCGCCATATTGGATCCGCCATTTTGAATTTTTGGTAAGTGACTTCAGATTCATAATCAACGAGCCGAAAGCCTCCTAGATAAGAAGTAGTGTTAAAGTGCATTAAAGAGTATTTCTTTAAATGGTTTCGTCCAGCTAGATTTACGATCCGAACCACTGTGTGGCGTATTCAGCAATACCGCTAAATTGTGTGGGCGAATTGGACAGAATTACTTGTTTGTGTGGCGTCTTCATAGAAATATCTGCGCTTAGTCTGTTCTCGAACGGACAGTTACAAATAATTACACTGGTTTACAACAAAAATGTTCCATAGAAGGCGCTAGCCAATTCCTACATAGAATTGCTCGCTGATTCCGAAAATCGAGTTACGTTTTCTATGTAGATATAGGTTTTTGAGATATTTGCAATTTACCATTAGCAGCTAAAAAAGTGGTTCCACTTAAGTACGTATATTTCATGAGTACATGGCGTATGAGTAACATTCGTTCCCGCTCATTACCACGCTTTCATCTTGTTTTCAACCGACTTCACAAAAAGGAGGAAGGTTATCAACTCGTCGGAATATTTTTTCGATAATTCTTTTTCCATCGGAAAATGAAATTTTCAAACTTAATTATCAAATCAAGAATTATCAAATTATTATTTTTTTTTTTTGCTTTTCAAGTCATTTGTATTATATTTTTTTAAACTTGGTTCATTTTTCTGGTAAAAAGTTTTAAGTCAATCAAAGTTACAGTAATTTTTTTTATGAAAGTAAAATTGAATGTTTAGCGCAAATAGTGTTTTTTGAATTGTTTTCCTAGGTATATGAGAAGTTGGTAAAAAGTTAAATTGATTAAAAAGATAAATTTTTTTTTCGATGGTTTTTTAGATAAAACTACAGTGTCTTAAAAAATAAGGAGATTATAACTTAGCAAATTGAGCGGAATATTAATTCCACTGAAAGCGTTGATGCTGCAAAATTTTTATTTCTCATTTCAGAAATACGTTCTTCAAAAGCGTATTAAGTAACTGAAAATTCCCTGTTTGTATGTACATACATATGTATATAGTAAACCCCTCATTTCGAAACAAATCAACCTAAAATTTGATACAGAACGAGAACGAGAAGACTTTGGTGATCGTGTCACAACATGCGGCTGAGACCACAGAGCAAAAACTAAAACGACGCCATGTTTGCTTTTGTGTTGTGATTTTTACATGAATGTTTGTGACACCTGCAATTTAGTCATTGTTTGGCGTTTTGTTTGACATCGCTGCGCTTTTCTATTTCATAGTGGGAGTTAAAATTTAGTAAAAAAATCGTTGCTGAAAGCGTCACTAAAACTTGGGGGTTTTTGGTTGCTGGTTGTTGGTTGACATTTACTGGTTTCTGGTAGCTGCTGCTTAAATATTTGATGAAATACACATATGTATGTATAATACATGCACCTCGGCGTTCGCAGGTTCACATGCACTTACATATGTTGAAACGAGGGGGTGACGGCAGCAAGTGTAAAAGTGTTAAAAGCTACGTAGTTCAGTGCAACGATGACGAATTTGCATATGTACACACGTAAGAGTGAATGTAAATAAACAAACCGACGAACATACGCATCTGCACAAAAACAAAAGCTTTCAAAATAGCTGCATACATATATAAATACCTTCATATGTACACATGTGCATGCCTACATTCATACATACATACATACATACATACGTTGGAATGTGCCCACGACACAGTCATGCAACTGTTTTTGTTGCTGAAGTGGTAAATGTGCGCGCCCTTTCCACACTTGAAAACAATAACAAAGGTTGCAACAAAATACGAGTAATTTTAAAATGCAATTTAATGCATCGTTTAAGCATTTAATTGTATAAAAATGAAGTGAACTCACTGACGTTGATAATGAAGGCTTCAGCGGGATCACATGAAATTAAGTCAAATTAACTTAGTCACTTCACACCGACGGAGTCTCTATTTCTCATTTCATATAAAATGGTAATATTCGTAGCTCTTAGTTTTGGCACGCTACTTAACTAGTATGTACGTACGTACATATGTATTTACGGTTGCGTAATTTCAGTTGGTCAATATGAAGCATAAAATTCACAGTTTTGCAATAGCTTTTGTCCATATAAGACATAGAAAGGTCCTTCATAGTCCACCCAAAGGTGCCAACTGGAGTACCATCTTCCCACATACCTACGTGCAACATTTTTGAGCCTTCTTCGGTATCCGGCGTCAACGTGATACATAGGTCCATAGATCCTGCGCAAAATATGCCTTTTTTGTTCGATGTATCATATTCATATGAAACCACGGGCAGGAGTTCTGTTTCGCTTGATCCTCCGGCAGATTATATAAGAGTTTTTGGTATTCAGTGGCAATTTTTCTCGTTCCCGTATACCGCTAGACTAAACTCTTTCGATTCCTTCTATAAGCTGGAAAAACCCTCCAACGGACCTGCTGTTGAGTTCAGCGATGTTAACAGCATCTATATACGCCATCAGCATCGGGTCTTTTGGTTTATATGGCATCGCCCCGATTCGGATTGGCAGCATGTATTCTACTATTCTACATCACCTAATTGAAGAAGTTGTACGAAAGTGAGTCTCTTAGAGTCAGCTTCCCTTCGTAATAACAAATTCGGCTTTAATCGGCGAGATATGGGGCTCTACTCTGTATTGCGATTCGAAAAGTAAATAATTCGGATTCGAACGCTTGGCACTTTGAATTTTTATTAGTCCATATCGCCTTTCGAATCGCATTGAGTTTCGAATCGTAGTATGGAGTAGACCCCTCGGTCAAAGTTAGATTTGCCAGACCGAGGCGGAAAATAAGAATTTTAGCGCAGCCCACTTATGATTAGATGTGTATGTCTCGGTAACCGCTTCACCAATTTCTCTTAAGTTTGACACAGTTGTTGGTTCTGGTAAAACATATCAAACGGCTGAATGTTTTTAAATCGGACTATAACCACGTTCACATCCCATATAATGGTAATTTACAGAAATACGAGATCTTCGATAGCTCAGTAACTGCAGATGCGAATTTATTCAAAATTAATGTTTGGGATAATTCTTTAGCAGAAAATACGCCCTTATTATTTTTTTTTTTGGGAAAATGACATAATTACATACTTGCCACATTAAAGCAAGGCATTGCAAATTTTTCAAATCGGACTAAAATTACGCCCACTTTTCATATGCTGAAACTTGATATTTCGAAATTGAGTACATACTAAATCTGAATCAAAAATGTAAGGCTGTAATCCACTGTAAAAATGGCGATAAAGTGGAGCCAAGACCTTTTGGGGGTTTTGACTTATTTCATTTAGACCCTAGAGAAAACTCATAAAATTGTACACAGAGTAATTTGCTCACTGATTTTCAAAACCAAAGACAAGCTCATATGTTACTATTTAAATACTAAACAGTCTTTGAAAAAAAATCGATTTTCTGAAAATCCTGACTCACTTCTTTCAACGAATAAGTTTATTGTATTTTGTAATTTTTTGGCCTAATACCAATTACATTATCCAGCTTAAAGCCGTTTTTAATTAAAAATTTTGTAGACAACAACAATAATTTACACATAGTAGAAGTTAACTTCTTTGCCTTAAGCTCAATTAAATTGTTGAATATGAATACATCAATGTTATGTTTGTTCGCAAGCGTACATATATAAAATATACCCACAAACAAAAATTCAATTCACAATATTATTCTTTCGTAATACTTTTTTAGTATGTATGTACTAAATAAATACATAGACTTTACATTTTAAATTTCTATAAAATCAGGAAATTACTTAATTAGTATAAAAAGTTTTTGGGCGCACAAAAATAAATGAGTATATAAACAAAAGAGTAATTAGAGTAGAAGAATGCGGCAAGTCGAAAACAAATAGTCGACCAGAAGCTTCTAACAACAATGTTAGCGATAACACAAAAGTAAGCTTCAACTCTCGCTTGCTACGCTCCCGGCGCGTCGCCTGCTAGAGTTACTGCTCTTCACCGAGTATCCGCGCAGAAATATCGCTCGAATTTGTTAGATTTAATTATTTTTCGGTGAAACTTTTTCCGTTCGTCCAGCAAAAGTATTCCTAATCGTTGTTTTATGCAACCGCAGAAGTGGCATGCTATATACCGCAGAATTTATGCGGCGCCCTGAAGGCAGTCAAGAGCTGACGTGTGGGACGTAACGTAAATTTTGGGGTTAGTTACATACATACAAACATACTTACATACATACATATGTGCGGGTGCGTGTATTTTGAACGAACTGCCGCGCACAATGGGAATGACCAATGAAATTCTTAAATCTCGTTAAAACTTTTCATACTAATTATAAAACGGAAATTTGCCTAATAGCCGTTGGGGGGAAAAGGGTGTTGGGTGTTGGCTGCTGGGTGTTAGATAATCACGCAAAGGAAGCAGCAACGCGTGAATGCGGCTGTTAAAAAAAACGACTTAAACAAATTGTACGAAATGGATTTGTTTTCCTCTTACTTTTACTTTACCATTGTTTTTTTTTGCTACATACTTTGTGTTTTTTGGGTTTTTGTTTTTCTCTACTTTCCCTTTGTTTCAGGGATAATTGTTGACCCAGAATGCAAATGCGAGAGTGAAAACGAAACTGGCTGTGTCCCATTAGTTGTCCTTTCCACTGAGTTTTTGCATTTCATGCTCATTTAGCCACTTTCAACGGGTATTTTGGGCTTATGTATATATGAATGTATGTATGTACATAAGTATATTCGTTTTTTTTTTTAATTTTTGTAAATTCAATTTTTTGGTTTGAAACTTATTTTTTCCACATTTGAGTTAGTGCCCGTCGTATTACTTGCTGCATGGTGTCGCCTTGCAACGTGTGCCACAATTTCATTTTGCTTGAGTGAATTTGTAATTAGACAGCCTTTCGCGCTGATCGGCCTGTGACCAACTGCCACCACATCCGGATGCGTTACATATGGCCAAAACGAATGGAATTTAATACGGATTTGTATCCTAGTATTCACGCATTAGCGAAATGGAAGCAGATGTTTATATACCTAGAGAAAGAAGTATGCCTTTAAACTGTGTGTGTACTTATAAAAAATATTCGGTAAAGGGAAGCGAAAAGCGTCAAACCGAATTTATACGTGAGTGTCGGCATTGAGGACATTCCAAACATGTTATTGTGGTATGAGTGGTGGATACTCTGAATATACATTCCTTGGATATTTAGGCCGTCACGCGGCCATGGCATGGTAGCTGCTGCATAATAATGACAAAAAGTTCGGAAAATATACAATGGTGCTATATTTCATTTATCTTATCAGTTTACGTAAACTACGATTTTCAAACAGGTGGCAACTCTCAAATTTTTTCTTTCTATATTTTAAGTTCAACCCCTAGCAATACATGGTTTTCGCGTGATGCGCGTTCAAACATACAGACAGACAGACAAGAATTCTAAACATTTTTATTTGGCTTCTGTTCTTCTAATAATGACCCCCTATATTATTATTAATATTTTTTAATATCAATAATGTACAGATGCCTGTTACAATTTTGTTATATGTATAGATAGTCTTACGACAGCTGTTATGCAGTGCTAAGCGGTTCGCGCTTCCACTCCGCATGGGTTCAAACCCTGGCCAAAGCAACATCAAAAAAAAAAAAATAGAAAATTGAATTAATTGGAGAGATGGCAATTTTTGGCCAATATATTAGACTGGCGCTGACTTTACGAATTTCATGGTAGAGTACAAGGACTCACAGTTACACGTTGCGCCAAAAATGAAAAATATACGGTACGCAGCTGTTTTCAACAGCGGCTATTTTAAATCTGGTACTTGTTGCCGGAATTCAAGCAATGGCAAAGCATTAGTTGCGATCCCGTACGAGTCCGAACTAGTCCGAAATAGTCAGAATTAGTTAGATTTTACTGGAAATCGATCCCGTACTCGGTTCTCTGACTATCGAGGGGACAAAAAAGAGAGTAAATAAGAAGTTACCAGTTTTAGTTCGCATTTAAATAATTTCAAATCGGCAAATCTTTTACCAAAATCTTTTTTTAAATCATGTGCAATATTTTTTCTAGCCATGGAAAATGATGAAATATTTTTTTTTTTATTTATTTTCAAAACTTAAAATAATTTGCGACAAATCAAAAACATTTTTAATCTTTCCTTGTAGAGAAAATTCAAGATTTGCAAGTGTTCTATTATCTTGCTAAAGAACATTAAGTCAGAAAGCCAATTTTCATTATCCAATTGCGGGTAATGTTCCGATCTCAATTTGCCTATTTGCATATAAAGAGAATTTAAAAAAGCAACACAATGGAAAGAATGTCCAGCAAAGAATTATGTATTTTAAAAAGTAAAAAGTGCCAAAATATTCTAAGCAAAGAGAAAGTAAAAGGAGCCGCACTTTGCTAAGCAAAGAGCAGCATTTGGCTCAAAGAGCCGCGATTGCCCACCGTTGTTATATATGTATATCAAAAATTAGGTAAATTTTTTGAGGTTTCGATTAGGGTTTCAAATTGTTTAAAAAGTTAAATTAAATTTTCGCGTTTTACTGACATGCGAGTTCACTAGTTTTTTAAGTTAATCTTAAACTTAAGACACTTTTACGTAATACGAATAGTATACTATACTACACTCGATTCAGCTGTGTAATTAAGTTTTAGTACACTACTATACGATTTAGAGAGACACCGGTGGCACATTTAGCAGTACCTCTACTTTCTTCTTGGCGAATTTGACAGAATCAGCTTTTCATCATTCTTGACTCTACTACCTAAAACTTATTGTTTTTTTTTTTGGAATTTTTAAAGTAATTTGGATTTGTCTTTGTTATTTTCTATTTTAATTGTTTTGGAGAAAACTGCAAACTTTACTAGTACATGCATACATGCATATGTAAAATAAAAATAAAAAAGTAGAAGTTGTCCGTAATTTGAAAATTCCAACAACATGCCACGCCTGAGTGATCATTCAGTAGGGCTGCACATACACTGCATGTCCTGGCAAAAATGCAATTCTTGACATTTTGCTGATTTTTAACAGCACACACGCACAGCCACAAACTCTTAAATTTGCACTACTAATTGCACTTCAATGCATTGCCGTTTGAGTTACTTGCCATGCCTGTGCAGCACATTAAATACAGAAGAAGAAGAAGAAGAAGAAGAAGAAGAAGAAGAAGAAGAAGCAATGACAGAAGCATCGTCAACACTGCCGACAATTCAATTGCGAAAGCAACCAATTTTCTTGCATCGTTGCAGCTGAAAGCTCAAAAGAGATACGCACACAGACTCGAGTACAAATCAACACCTCTGCAACAAATACAACTACAGGAACATCAGTAAAAAATGTGTACACTTTTACTTGCTTCAAAATGCTGCAGCACTCATACGCCATGTCCGACTTTCATTAAAATTGTCACCGAGTGCTGTGGTGATGGTAAACAGCAGCACTCGGCAGCAGCAAAGGTTCTCAAGAGAAATATAATTCGATCTATTTCGACAAAAATCTTTGCATTGACTACTTCAACAACCCGCCCTCTATCTACCTTAACCCATCCCCTCCGAACCGCTTTCCAAACATCACCTAGTAAACAAAAAAAGATTCCTCTTTTTACCACCCTTAGGAAGTGCGAAAACAACAGTAAAATCATAGTAGCTTCCACAGTTAGAGCTGTGTGTTTCATGATGCTTTTGCACATATATTTAGCTTTTCTTTTCGCCACCATCCCCCTTGTTCATTTGTTGCATACTGATGCTTGTGATTTCTTGTGGCAAATGGTAGTGACATCATTAACTTTCGACTGTAGTCGAAATGAAAGCAAAGTGGCAAACTGCTGCTATAGATTCACTAGCCGACATCTCAAAAAAGTTCACTTGCTTTACAAACAAATTGTCAGTGAGCGGGTGACAGTGCCACACTGTATACTGTATGCACACATATACAACATACATACATACATACATACATACATATATCCAAAGTGTCGACCTGGGTGTGGTCGAACAGTCAAGTGGTTCTTGTCGAAAATGTGTTCGAAGTAATGTCTGCGAAGTTGTTGACCAAACTGTGCAGAACTTATATTAGATTTTAATTTTTATTGCAAGCAAATACAACTAGTGGGGTGATCGCCTATTGAACTTTTTAACATTTTCAACTTTGATGTGATATTTTGCAGAAAAAAGTTTTCGAGTTAAAATTAATTCACACGCTATTTTTAATGCAATGTCTTTTGCATGTTGCTGACTTGATTAATAAGAAAAAAATTGGAAAAAAGAGAGCTTAAAAAGCATAAAATTTAATTCATATTGACTTCTCGCTTAACATAACCTCATTTCAAAGTGTGCAGAGTTTTCTTTTAGGCGTAATGTATTCCTACCTCATCTCAGGTTTCGGCTACTACTTATTTACTTGCGGCGAGCAGTGGTGCTGTATCTCGAAAGCGCGCGCAAGTGCCTTTGAAACACTCTATATGTATTCCTTAATTTTGCACCGATTTGCAACTTTTATTTTAATAATCAAAGTTTTAAAATTTTTAGCAGCTACATACTTTGTTGTTATGTGTTAATTTACTTAATTGTTTATTTAAAAAAATATTTATTGTTAATCCTGGAATTATCTACATAAATAACATAAAGGAATTTTAGCGTATTGAAAAACAGTGAAATTTGTATACATATGTAACTATATCCTTATTTTATTAATTGTGTCCACTTTCTAAATTCTTGAAAACATTTGCAGTAGAATTAAAAATTTAACTTAATTCGTTTCATAAAAGACTGGAAGTTTTTGAGAAGACATTTCTTAAGATCTTGCTAGAAATTTTATAAAATTATACTTTCAATATTGATATGTATATTTTTTAGTTAAGTTGGTTTTCACTAAGTAAATAAAGGCAGTTATTGCAGAGGCATCTTGCACATTTTTAATTTTTTTTTTTCAGGTAAATCAGCAAGGAAAATTGTTGAAATTTTCGCACACAACTTCAAACCAAGGCAGTAAATAGCATTAAATTGTAACAAAGCCATATAATTATAATATAATAGTTTGGCGCTTACACATATGTTAGTGTTTGGCCGAGCTTCTCTTCTGATTTGTGGCGTGCGCCTTGATGTTGTCACACAAAGTGGAGGGACCTACAGTTTTACGCCGACTCCGAACGGCGATTGTATTTTTATGAGAAGCTGTTTTTCAGGGCAGAAATACACTCGGAGGTTTGCCATTCCCTGCCGACGGACGACCGCTGTTAAGAAAAAACCTTTTTTCTATATCTTTTGCGTTGTTGCTTTGACCAGGGTTTGAACCCAGACGTTACGGAGTGGAAACGCGCACTGCTTACCACTACACCACAGCGGCCGACCACAACAAAGCCATATATCCACCCAAATATCCAGAAATATGTAAAAAAGATTTTGCTACTGAAATCATACAAAAAAGTTAAAGTTTGTTTGAGTAAATAATATAAAGTTGTTACTGGCAAGCAAGAAAAAACCGAAGCGATAACTGCCTTTATGTGGTTCTAAATATAATTCTTATGTGAAAAACATACTACTCGGTTGCATTATATGTACCTGATCATGTTTCGTAAAGTGGGTTTGTCTCTTACCCAGTTTTTTGAAAATATTACACAGACTTTCATTAAATGCACGCGTCACCATTTTGTCTCCTCTCGTTTGAGATGTGGTCTAAATTCCAATTTCTTGTAGAGGAAATATTATAAATATGTAGATATGTATAGGACCTATTAGAAGCTTCATTTAATTTTAATTTTTTTATTTTTAGTTAAGTTTTAGTTTTTAGTTTATTTATTTACTTAATTTTATTACACCGTCAGACGTAACCTCAAAATGATACTGTAAAATTTCGATCTTCCTTTAATTTGTCCTGAATGCGAAAAAGAATCTGCGAAGTTCAGAAAAGAAGTGTATTGAAAGTAATTTGTGTATGGATTTTTAAATATAAACTTATAAAGAAAACAATCTCCCGATAACGTCTACACGGCTCTGGCACGACTTTACAACTAACTTAAAGTTAGTTTTGACATAGCTAGTTAAAAGTTAGTTATTTATCGAACTCCCCCATAAGGCTAACTGGAAGTTGGTTATTTTAATCAATTGATCATTTTTTTCTGCAGGGTTGATTCCGTCCGTGTGCAACTTCCGTGTGCAATTTCCGTTAAATTTGCAAATTTACTCCCAACCAACCAACCGCCGTTAAAGAAATTTCACTTCAAAAACACGGTAGAAGTTATAACTGCTTTTGTAGAGATCATCACATCTTCTTATGAGACTTCTTTCCAAGGTTCAGTGGGAATACTCTATATGCATGACCGGACAATAATTTAAATTAATATTTACAGTACTAAGCTAAACAATGTATTTCTCAATCAAAGCTTTATTTTATTTTATTTTATTTAGTTACAAGGATAAAAATCAAAACTTACTTGGAAAAATGTGTCGTTCACCCTAGTACACACTAACCTTAACTTGTGTGTATTTATGTATGCATGTAACTTATACGTTTTATTTTATTCATAGTGGCGGAATGCAAAAATCAATTAAATATCTAAAACTAACATTTCTGTGAGGCAAGTAAATCAAATCAATGTTTGCTCCAATTAAATATCCTGACTTTTCATTTACATCGCTTAACCAAATTGCTTCGAGGAAGTCTGACATTTGAATAATTAAAAATACTTTCAAATTTTTGATGTTAATGTTTTTTTTTTGTGAGTTTTTACAAACACTTATATAACTACATAGAGCGAAATTTAGTGTAGATGTGCTTTGCTAATTTCTTCCTCTAAATCAAATATTAGTTGCGATCCCGTACGAGTCCGGACTAGTCAGAAATAGTCAGAATCAGTCAGATTTTACTGGAAATCGATCCCGCACTCGGTTCTCTGACTATTGAGAGGACCAAAAAGAGAGTAAATACGGTTCTCTCTCTGTCAGAAGTTGCCAGTTTTAGTCCGAGAATTTTTTGCTGGTAAATTCTAGTAAATATGTCAAACGATTTGGCAACCAAATTGTAAACAAAAGAAAAGTGCACTCTGCTAATTCATGTTGAAAAGTATTTAATTACTTGTTTAATTGGATTCTTATGAATTTGAAAGTATTTTTGGGTATTTACATGTGTGAGCTGAAGGTGTTTACATACAAAATAAGCAAACATTTGCAACATAAATTTGGAGGTTATGTTGAAGTTGACAGAAGTTACCATTTTTTACTAGAAAGCGATCCCGTACTTTTCAATGTTACTCTCTCGCTCTGAGCGAATTTTTATTTTTTGACAGTTTTACTAGTCCGAGTCCGAGGAATACGGGATTGCACCTATTACTAAGAAGAACTTTTCTTAACAAACCTCCGAGTGTATTTCTACCAAAAAAGCTTCTCATGAAATCCATTTGATTTTCGGAAGCGCCGCAAAGCTATAACAATAAACATGCACACCAAAAATTGGAGGGTAAGCTTGGCCAAACATTGAGCAAAAGTAGAGGCGCTAAGATATTTTTATTATGCGGGCAGAGTACTACAGTGGTCCCACTTAGGTACATATTTAAAGATAAATATTAATTTATACGTTTACGAAATTATGGAAAATTATAGTCCTGCTTCTTAAGACGGCCGCTGTGATGTAGAGGTCAGAAGTATGTTCTTCCATCCCGCAGGACGTGAGATCGAGTTCAGTTTCCGACTAACATCAAAAACAATATAAAATAAACTTTTTTTTTTTTTAATAAATAGCGGCCGACCCTCGGCAGGCAATGGCAAACTTCCGAGGGTATTCTGCCATGAAAAACAGCTTCTTATAAAAATAAGGACAAACTCCGTTCAGAGTCGTCGTAAAATTGTAACTGCCTCACCTTTGTGTGACAACAATAAGATGTACGCCACAGATCGGCCGAACACTATCATATTGTGAGAGCGCCAATATAATACACATGTTTCACAACTAAATTCACCACACCTAAACTCAGCACCACACCTCTTAAACCCACCGCACCTGAATTAACAACACAGTAACTCCCACACCCAAATCCACCACACCGCAACTCACCACACGCAATTTCACCACATGACATGATATCTTTTGATGTGGCATCAATGACAACAACATTTGGCATAAGGTGAACCGAAATAAACAAGATTTTTATTATTACATAATGAAATATAAAATAATAGCGGCGTTCATATAAATTGATAGGCTTCCGATAAACGAGATAAAATGATAATTAAATCAGTTTATCACTTTTGATGAAGACCCCGAATATATTGCAATATAATGATGTTTCCATGTGTTCTTTGGTTTTTGGTATCTTATCTTATATACAAATAGGCAATCATGTTTTCTTTACACCCCTTTTACGGCTAAACTATACATCAAAGTTTTAAACAATTATGTATCATTAGAAAGGTATTTTGAAGCTTATGTGCAGACAATTTTTCAAATTTCAAACTGGTTTAACATAAAGCGAAAGAATTAATTCAAAAGTGACACCTACACTATCGCCGTAAATGTACATGGTTGGAGTGGAAATGTCTCCTAAATATATGCTTTAATATTGATACTGAATTAAAGAAATCTGCTAAGCAGCAGTTTNTTTTAAACAATTATGTATCATTAGAAAGGTATTTTGAAGCTTATGTGCATACAATTTTTCAAATTTCAAACTGGTTTAACATAAAGCGAAAGAATTAATTCAAAAGTGACGCCTACACTATCGCCGTAAATGTACATGGTTGGAGTGGAAATGTCTCCTAAATATATGCTTTAATATTAATACTGAATTAAAGAAATCTGCTAAGCAGCAGTTTAGAAATCAGATTTATGTGGATTAAGATTCATACAAAGAAGAAGGTAAAGCTGAATATGTAGAAGAAGAAGGGGATAAAGGCAAAGATTAGAATAAAAGTAAAGAACCCCAAATATAAACGAAGGCGAAGGTGAAGATAAAAATGAAGATGAAGAACATGAACTTGAACATGAACATGAGCTCGAACATGAAGGTGAAGATAAACATAAACATAAATATTTAAAGCGATAGAGACAAAGATAGAGAGGGAGAAAGTGATAGTTATAAAAAAGGAAAAACAACTGAAGAATGCGCGATGTTATATTGTGGTGTGTTATGCTCCATATGTTATGTTATTAAATTTTATGTTATGGTATGCTGTATTTTGCTAAGTACTAAGCTAAACTCCACTCCATTTAACCCATTCCAACTAATGTTATTTCAGCTCAACTTAACTCACATAAACTATCCTTAATTTTAGCGGGTGAATTTAAACCGCTGGGCGAACACTAGTAAATATATATTAATATGCCACAGTAAAATTGACCTGGTAATGGTTCCCACATATTGTCAAAATTCACCAAATAAATGTTTTTAGTTTTCTAAACTAACCCCTTTCCTAAGTGCAACAAATGGCTATTTTCTACATCCACAAAAGTAAAAATTTAGCATTTTATTTCGGCATTACTCCAATAAATTGTAGCATTCAGAGAAATTAGTTTTTTTTTTAATATTTAGCAAGTGACTAATATTTAACTATAAAATTTGTCCACTGCTCTCTTGTAATGGCCCTTTGTGTTTCGCAATTTAATTAAATCATTTATTGGCAGAACACAAAAAACTTTAGCAAAATTAATTAAAATTTTGCACTCAACCTCTTTCCGATGATAGAATTGCTCGATATTGATTGGACCAAATATTTTTCATTTCATTTCAAACTGATTTTTATTACTTTTCTAAAATGTCTAAATGATGCCAAATGTAATTTGAAAAAGTACCCAAACAATGACAAGGATTAAAATAGAAATTGGAAAATTAGAAAATCGATCAACCAGACAAATTCGCAAATGAATGTGGCAAACAAATTTCAATACTGCTGAGATAAGTATGCCTTTCCTGCAAACAAACGATTTACAACAAAAGTTAGAAAAAAAGTGAAAGTTGCTGTCGACTCAAAATGTCAACTCATGCTGTGCTATGAACAATTTTGTATGTGCGAATCGAAACACTTGCATATACATAGGTACAAGTACATACATAAATACATACGTNTAAATGAATGTGGCAAACAAATTTCAATACTGCTGAGATAAGCATGCCTTTCCTGCAAACAAACGATTTACAACAAAAGTTAGAAAAAAAGTAAAAGTTGCTGTCGACTCAAAATGTCAATGTCATGCTGTGCTATGAACAATTTTGTATGTGCGAAACGAAACACTTGCATATACATAGGTACAAGTACATACATAAATACATACGTATATGTAGGATATTGAGCATAAGTGGGGATGAAAAACGCCCAGTATTGTTGGCATAGCCAAAAAATCACGAATGCTACAAATTCAGAGAACGACCAATTAAATCAAACTAAAGAGGAAGGAAGATAAATTTCTAAGTGCTGTAAATCTGCATTTATATCCCATCCTTGCGTAGAAATCTTATAATACGGTAAATCTGCGCCAACTATGCCGTCACGCTATGTCACTAGCTTCATCCGTTTGCAATGAAATCTTTGACCCCACCCCAAGACCTCCGAGTGACAAACAGTTTACATTCCGCACTTTAAAGCGGCATGCAACGGATTTGCAACTAACTCAAGCATATCAACGAGAAAGCCTGAATGCAAATGCATAGATACTCTACGTATGTACATAAATTTGTGTGCGAATTGCCAGAGTTCGGAGAGAGAGAGAGAGTGAGATATCAGGGAGTGTGGTTCGGTGTTGTGTGACTGTGACCAATTGAGTGCAATCTAGAGATTTACGATGGTTAAACCGCTGCGCTGCAATGCGAGCAATTTTGCTGATTTCTGAGGCTCACCAAATGCATTCGCCCACACATGCACATATGCATACATACATACATACCTACGTGCAATATGAGCTCTGCGCCCGCATTCTCTTGCAATTGGCAAATTAGTCGCAATCGGAATTCCATGAATTTCTGCTATGTAGACATGTTGTTGCAAATTATTTAGGAGTTTTTTTTTTTGTTGCAAACACGTATTTTCAATGCATAGATTTTTGAAGTTTTATGTCCTTCTTTCATTCTTGATCACCTTAAATTGGTCCCAGCGACGAATGTTGTCAAACTTACATACAAACATATTCATCTCTATATGTACATATGTGAATCAGGGTATTTTGCCATATCTTGCCTTTTTGATCCTTTCCCAATTACAGCTGCTGTGTTTGCCATTTAAGAACTGCATACTTACACATAAATAAGCTCGTATACAAATTTGCTTGCCAATTTTGCGCATTCGACATATTTTCCTTATTTTTATTTACCAATTCATTTTGGAGTATTTACTATTTCATGCCCTGAAATTATTTTGGTAGTTTTTTTATTGGCTGATTGCCCGCAGTGTTCTTTGAGTATTTCGACACATCGTGAGTTGGTATTTTTTTGTCTGCAAGAAATTTAAAATGAATTGATGTTGGTCCAGAATCTTTTCGGAGTAGCTATGGCTGTGGTTATTGGGTTTAAAAAGTTTCCATGCAAAGTAACGTGCGATTTTTTTCCTAAACAAATTATGAGATCGGCACATGCAAAGTGAACATCATTATATATGTATATTGTACATATGTATGTATGAGGCCTTGCGAGGCAGAGTAGCCAATTTAACTGACAAAAATAAAATAAAATTATGTACAGCTTTAAATGCATTACTATAATGAAAACGGTCATACCCTGAGGTGCGCTCGTTCAATTCTCTTTTACCATGATATTTAGGTAGAAATAAACTTTTCAGTAAAACACCGTTATTATTATATGAGCCATTTTCTTACGCTTCGATATGGAGGCTATGCTCAAATGTTGTAGTTATAATTTTTAGAGCTTCACGAAAATGCTTATTCCACGAAAACTAATGAAGGAGTTTCAAAGAAGAGTGTGGCGATTAAAATGTAAAATTCTAAAACCATCGACAGATTAATTTTTGTAAGAAACCAATTCGGTTTCTGTCATGGAAACAACGGTAAATATTGGCTTATTTGGGGTAAATTTTGAGGCTTTTAAGAGCTCCAGCAACTTATGATTTGCAGATATAACTTTAATTTTCAAGGTATGGATTCTTTGGAGCAATAGAAATATATCGTCTACCAATTTTATTAAATTCAACAAATATTTGGCATTTTAAAGCAAAACAAAAAACGTTGAGAAAATTAGAAAATTTTTTTTTATTATCAAAATGCTCGAACACCGCTCGAATGACTTTTTTTTTGTTTCCTTTGGTCAAATATTCAAGACAAGACAATACAAAATCCCATCATCATCAGTTTGCAAACACGTGCATGTATTGGTAGTGAGAGAAGGAGCCCTGCGGGGAAACCGCGGACTAGTGAATCAAATTTCTAGTGCCGTACTAGGTCTTTATCGCTAAGAACGAACTGGACCGATAGTAACTAGGTCTCTCCAGGCCAAAATCGGCGGTACTTTAAAAAAAAATAATTTTTTTTCACTTTTTTTAAATCTTTATTTAAAGTGACGAATTTAGAACTGGTTCGGAACTTTAGAAAAAGGGATACAGCGGGGGCTTTTTTACTTTACATAGATATGAGGGTGGGTTGGTGGGCTTTTTCTTCAAATACGCTTCTATTCTGCACTTCACAGACGCTTTTTCATAGCTTGGTAATACAAAACTAAATTTGTGTTTCTAATCGTGGGCCTAATTAACACATTTTTTTTTGTGAATTTAAATCTAGAGAGTGGTTTGCAGCTCTCAAGAAAAGCGAAAGATTCATATAAAATTATGCACAAGTAATGGAAAAGAAGTTTCTTTCTATCAAAATTTCTTAAAGCTCTCAAGAAAAAAGTGCTAGAAGATTTATTTTTTCAAGAAAATTTACAGCTATAGCAAGTAATTTTTCAACCAACAGAAATATTGAAATATATTTCTTGTGATTTTTCTTGAGAGATGCAAACAGCCCATAAAAGACAACATTTTTCTAAAATTACTTCACTTTTAGGGGTAAATCAACTTCCGGAGTGACTTAATGTCAATTGACATTAACAAAAAGTTAATATATTTATGTCAACTGCTATTATTAGGTACACTTCACTAAAAACTTCAGACGAATAAGAAGGATTCGATTTTTATTATATATTGGTATTATTTTGACCATGTCGGATTTTCGCTGCCTTTCTAGGGCTTAGAAAATTTGCTTTCCAATAAATACTGTACATAAGAAAACAGTTGCAATTTAAATTTTCTTGCTTCTTATATGAGTTTTTCATAAAAAGAGGAGTTAGCAACATTTTACTCTTAGCTAGCGATATGTTTTAAAAATATCGTCAAAAATCAATATTCAACCTGAGCAGATCGTGGATACATGGCGTATGAGTCACATAATTTCTTGCTCATATTTTATACAAAATCTTTGAATTCGACAATATCGAGCCATAACCGCCAAAATAACGTAAGCGCCATTTTTTTCAAAATTTTCTTTTCGATGCAGAAATACATCTAGATGCCCGAGGAATATTTCTGCATCAAAAATAAAATTTTGAAAAAAATGTCGCTTACGTTATTTTGGCGGTTAGGGCTCGATATGTTTATTATCCACTAATGGATTATTTCGACCGCAACACAGTGAGGCGCAACCTGTGAGACGTGAAATAAATTTCAAAATTTAAATATTGAATGGATTTTTAATATCATTGGGTTGGGCAATACCACTGGTAAGTCTGAAAATTAATAATTTAGTTTAAAATTTTATTATGTAAGGTAAAATATCTTCCCTAGGTCTTGGGGCCCTGGAATATTGTCCTTGATTTTTACATATATGTGTTACTATAAACTAATAAAATTGTTTAAAAACAAAATGCAAGTTATGGTCGACAGTTGAAGACAAGGTCTTAGAAGGCATGTTGGCACAAGGTTTCATTGCTCTCTTGAAGTATATTTTGGAATTATACGTATATATACAAAATTTATCTAGAATTGACAACCCTGCACAAAGGGGCGATAGTGGCCAATAGTAGTAAAAACGGATTAGCGAATTCTGAAAAGAAATTAAGTAGATTCATAGAAAAATATCCAGACCAAAAATAGTTTAAAAAAAAAAAACACATATTTGCAGTCATGGGACGAGCTTAAATTAGATACAATGCAAAAAAATTTTATTTGTAATAAAAAAATTGATTTTGTCGCAAGTAATTTAATTTAATTTTTCTACTTACGCGACCATACAATATAGGTATCTGTGGTGTCAAGCATTGCTTTAAATTTTTATATACATATATAGTGAAATTTATAAGACAGTTTCACGTGGAGTTCTACATAATTTTGTGAGAATAAAATTTTTCGATTACTTATTTTAAAAAAGGATATTTAAAAAGGAAATAGGGAGCGAGCTAGTTTATACTTAGGACAAGTAAACATTAAATATTCGTGTCATATCTGAAATAGCCCCAGCGAGTTGAGCTTCTATTTTTATAGGCACACCTCCTATAATATTTATAGAATTTTTATTTTAGAGCTGAAGGCAAAGACTCTGATATGAAAATGGAATAAGGCCTAAACAGAAATAACTCGCGTATCTATTAATCAGATTTAACATTCAGCCAAAAGTAGACGCTTCTTTGGATGGCATCGCTTTCGATGGCAAAATTCCTGCTTGCACATAATTTAGTTGCAGGTATTGTAGATGTTTTCATTTTGTAATTTTCAAACGGAAGGAATAGGAACTTCTTTAGAAATAAAATAAATGTGTCTGTTAATTTTACCCAAAATTCATAAAACTTGGTACGTAGGACCAAAAAAGTTTTATAGGAGGTGGATTCCATGTAGCAAGAGCAGTGTACAAAAAAAATTGCATAAAAAAATAATATTTTTTTAAATTTCCGCCCTTTTTCTGGAATTGGTGAACGATAATGTAAGCTAATTTGGACGTTCTTCCGGAATTGTGCTTCTATGGTTAAAACCAGCATATACTTTGAATTTAATCAAAGAGCTGTGGGTGTGGCAGGGCGTCGACTTTTACTATTTTCTACAATTCTTCATTCCGAATAAACCATATACGAAATTTCAGGGAGTTTGTAGTACGGTTAATACTTTGGCCCATTGTGCCCCGTAGCCTTAGAAGGCAACACGCGAGCTTTCTAAGATAGTGGAAATACACGCCGTAACGAAATTTAACGGCACCGTAATAATTATGATGGTGACAGTGACGTCATATTTGTAGTGGTGGTATTAGCAGATGAATCCTAGTAGACTTTGTAAAAAGCAACGAATGCCTATACAATATAACTGGCCGTCTCCACAGGGTAAAGTTTATTGCTGTCCAGCTGCCATTTCGGTTGTATATATAATTTATATCAGTGGAAATTTTTGTGTGCAGACTTTTTATATTTTGCTATACGCATTTGTAAGATGGCATCTAGCAAGTAGTTTTGGTAGATTTAATCACTTAAAATTTTTTGAAAATATGATATTTCACATGCAAGTACATAATAACAAATATCTTAATAGAAAACAGATCAATTTTTACTTTCATTTAAAAATATCAATTATGTTGCCGCAATGAAGTTTTCATTCAAATGAAAATGTAGCTGTGAAGCACCAAATTGCCGGCAACAGATGGCAAGATATAAGCTCTAATATATATATATATATCTCTTCTAGAGCAATGAGTGGTCTCCACTGGCAATTTATATTCTGAGATATGTATGAAGATATAAACTTTATCTTGTGGAGACGGGCAGTAAAAGCGCAAAGCTAATCAATCAAAACATCGACTTGGGAATGATATAGGCGAAACAATGCATACAACGGGTGAGTACTTTTTAACCGACTTCAAAAAAAGGGGAAGGTTATCAATTCGTCGGAATATTTTTTTTATGTGTCTTACCGCATAAATTTAGACCACGTTAACCGATTTCTAAAGGAAAGGTGTTACCTCATCGGTGTGCCATGTTTGAAGTTAGGTTAAAATTAATTGACATATAATGCAGAGGTAATCACCCTTGACTATTTCGCGGTCATCGCCATAGAAATATAGCTAGCTTTCCTAAAAAACAAAAAAAATGTATATATAGATAATAATGACCTTTAATTCCTTCCAAATAAACTTCAAGTTCAGTTATAGTTTGGTAAATTTCCTGCAGGCAATGTTACGGTCGCAATAAAATGGCACCTGTTTTGGAGGAAAACAAAATTTAAACCGGAAGATTGTACTGTATCATCAACCAACTCGTCGGTCCTTAAAAGGCGACCTCAAACGTGGAAAATCCGACGTAATTCGGCTTAGGAAATGAAACAAAGGATGTTTGCTTAAACCAATAAACGATTACAGAGTCACACAATAAGAAATTGAAATACTTTTTAACTCAGCACACGAATTTTATTAGACTTGGAATAGTTGAGCCTTCTGGCATTTGTGCGAATAAATAGCCAAGAAAACAGTATGCACTCCTGCACTTAATCATATTTGCATGTGGGTTTTGGAAGAATTTTTCCTAGATATTAACAAACTTTTAAATGTTTTGAGACAATTGTGTATTTACCACTATTCTTCTTAATGCGTAAGAAATGCGTAGATAGGCTATCATAAAAGCAGATGCAAACTTACTAAACCAATCGAGGTTCTCATACCTATACACATATTATTGTCTAATGCTGCTTGTTTTAATGCTTCAAAGGTATGTCAAACTAATAATGAGCTGCTCAAATGTGACATACTTTTCAAATCATGAACACTCTAATTTAGAGATACCGAAATATTCTCGTAAAGGTCTACAAATCTTAGTAATGACCGTTTTTATATCGATGTGTATATCAAACGCTGTACGTACCCACTAGGGAAATAGATAAGCATCTTACGAGGTAATCCGTGTTTTCTTTCAACTTTTACTACCATCATGACTGCTAAATAGTAAAGCACAAAGTGAATACCTGCAATGACGCCTTAAGTTGTAAGTTGTAAAATAACGTGTCGCCGAAGTTACTTCAGAGCACCGAAATTATACGTACCTTACTTGGTAAAGCAACTCTGAAGTATATCTGACACCAAATGTACATTCCGAATTCCTAATTCTATAAGGCGTTCACACCTTTGTCGAAGTAAGTGAGATTCGGCAGGGAAGTGGTAAGGACCGCCGGCTGAAGTATAAGTTGCTGGTAGGGCATTATTACGCGCTCCTATGTCCTATGGAGTATGTATGTATATATGTATATATGTAAGTATGTGTATATTGGTATGAGAGTATTTATGAAAAGTAAAAAAAAATTCCTTGTAAATACAACAGCGCAAGCCACTCAATAATAACAGCAGATGTGCCCTTCAGCCACGTATGTTTGTATATATAAAAGGACAGCGGGTGTCCATCGATGATATTGAAAATGATGGATGACATCGCCAGTAATATCAACAATCACAACAACAGATTGAATTGCAGAAATGAAGTCGACATGACTGGATGTCATCATCAATTGTGCATTCAGCTCGAGCGTCGTAAAATCTCTGGCGTGCCACTCTGACTAACGGAGACAGGAGCGGTTTAAATGTTGGTTGGAGAAGTAGCACCATGCATGGGTATCACAACCACAGAGCCGACAACCGCAACAGCGCAACATCCGACTGCCCACGCCGCCTGCAGCCAGAACCGAAGCAAACATACATACATATGTACAGTGTTCCCGGCTTAATTGTCCCCCGGTTAATTGTTTTCCCCGCTTATTTGAAGTAGCTTATCGTAAAAAAGTATTGCATTAAATATCCATATCTTTTAAGTCCTGACCCTATGCGACCAATTAGTAAAACTTTTTGGCAGAGGTAGTTTTTATTTTTGTATCTAAGATTGAAGTCAAAGTAATGCTTTTCTTTCTTAAAGTTAACTATAATAAAGTTTTTATTTTTTTTTAAGTTTGAAGTCGAAATAGTGTCTTTGTTTTTTTAAGTTAACGATAAGAGAGTACTTTAATATTTTTGATAATACACACTTCGTTTTTTTTTTTATTTTGAAAACTCTTTTTTCAACACTTTTATTGGGGTCACTGCAGACCCCATGTGAATAATTGTGTTGATTTTCTTTTTGCGCCTAATTAAGGGCTAAACCATATAAATGTCATTAAATTTAAAATGCGCACATGCACTTTCTTTTAATTGATTAGGTTAATTAATTAATTAAACATATATCGGTTAATTGATTCCCCGGTTAATTGACCCAAAAATTTTCGATTTTTTGAAGTACAATTAAGCGGCGAATACTGTAGTACATACAAACATACAAATGTATCCATGTAGGTTGGGAAAATTTTTATCTCATTCGTCTGCATTGGAGGCTGTCAAAGTTGATCAAGCGAAAATTTTACCAGTGGAAGAGAGGGAGCAACGGTAGTAGTTTGTGCGGGTGCGTATTATAAAATCAGTAGGCTGATACATGTGAGTGTGTGCCTGGGTTTGTTGAGTTGATGCCACAGCTGAATTATAATGCAAACTTGTACATGTCAAAATAATTTGCATGAGGCGTGGCAGTCGCTGTGCGGTAGGCAGTTACATGCAACAACAATAAAAAGGAACAGTCCAGCGCCTTCGTCTTGGCCTGCAGGCTGTATCGGAGATACAGCCGCTAAATTTAAACGTAGAATACGTGGTATGGTTAAGAGCATATCCAAGTAAAAAAACAAAAGCACACACTAAGCAAAAAATATCGATAACAAAAGCGATAATAATATCGGTAGCAAAATCGATAAAAACATCGATAAAGAAATCGATGAAAATANAGTAAGGGTGTTACAAATATAGGATTTCATAAACTTATTAATTGTGTGGTGAATAACGGAGTACAACAACAAATACAACCACTCAGATGCCACTAAAGGCGCTCAAGGCATTTAAGGGGGTCTGGTTTAATTGCCAGCACTTCTTTTGCCTGCTATCTGTTACCACTATGTACGAAAACTGCATACAAATAAACATAAATGAATGAATGCAATGCATATTACGCATACATACATATGTATATACTTATGTAGATAGTTTCTACTAGATACAAAGCCTAATACGCTTATGCAACGACGGTATGCAAACAATAGGGGTATTCTCCAAATCTTGCAAAGCCATTGCACGTAGCACGGATTGCATGGATTGCATAACTTGCAAACACACAACAACAAAATACATGGGAAACGACATTTCCTATCGCTGCAAAATATGCAACGTCGAAACCCATGTATATATTTTGCAAAATAGCATAGCAAGATATATGCGACCCTGTGCTAGTTGTTTTGTTGTTGGAATTGCTACATATTTCTCTAATTCCTCTCATCTCGCTCACTTAATTTTTATCTGCTGTCTCTTGTTATTGTATTTGATACATAATTTCGCTACTTGCTACCCATGCATTCTCCCCCTTTGCAATGGGGTGCTCTCGTACTCTTCGAAATTTGGGATAGTATTTTTGCATTTCGTGCAATACGTGCATCGTGCAATACTTCGAGAATACCCCTAATATGTACATATGTATGGATAAATATGTGTCTGTTCTTATTTGTTGGTATAGATTGTGGTCTTCTAGGCAATGGCAATGACCAAGCGCCAGTTATGTGGGGTGCTGAATCATTTGTCTTTTGTCACGTACCGTTTTGCTCGTGTCGGCCTTTGAGTGTGTGTGAGAGACAAACATATAAACTGCAGCATCTTTTCCATCCGCTCCTCACATTGCCTGTCTGCGCACAAGTGGTGCTCGTACTCAGCGAGAATGCAATTAAGTTTACAGACAGTAATCCTAGCAGATTAGTCAGCGATTACAGCGTACAATCTGCAAGCGATTTATGGAGACAAAATGGTTGAGAATCTCAAAAATATTGAAGATTAGAAGTATAAGTTGAGGTGACCTCCTACAAATTCCTGCTCGCATTCAACTAAGCAGACAAAAGGGCAAACAATGGCAGTTAAAGAGATTGCCAACTGGATGACATGGTATGGCCATTAATGGGCAAATGATCCGAAAATATTGCTATTTGATCTTAATTTGCAGCATCTAAAGTTACCTAAATCTGTTGGCAAATATTTATTCGAAGCGTAGAGACAAAGAGCGTTTCGCTAGTGTGAAAAATCCAAATGGGTGTTCACTTATGTTAGTGCAAATTAAAAGCTAAGCTCAAGACAGACTTCTAAACTGATTTTATGAGGATTTTGTATTTAATGAAACGAACAAAAATCCTTTGTTTGGTATGCCAAGTCATTTAAATCTGTAGAAATTAGAATGCCTTAATTTTAATGTTTTAAATCCGTAAATGAGAAACCTATAAGTGTGATTTCCCCTCCATAGGCTCTGATGTCTGAATATGGCACGTGCATGTATGTACGTATGTATGTATGTCTATATTACATTGATAGGAACTGAGTTTTTTATACAAACTTACTTCTCCTTAATACAAAAAATCTATGTATGTACGATATGAATGAATGAATGTATGTATGTGCTTTTGTATTTATTATTGGCATGGTTATCGTTTCCTATTCTTTATTGTTATTGCGGTCGTTTCATATTTGTTTCGGTCACAAATGTCGTTGTCGATTTGTAAGCTTTCATTGATACTTACTCTTTCCCCTCCACTTCTCCTTTTGCCTTCGATAGTCTCTGCATTGGAGGCTGTCAAGATTTTCTGAATCCAAACTGGAAGGTTGCGCATAATTTTCTCAAGGATTTTCCTTAATATGTCCAGTAGGCATATAGGACGATAGACGGGATCTCGAACGGGGTTTGATTTCCCTTTGATAATAATACCTGTTTTCGGACTTTCCAACTACTGGGAAATGCGCCTTCTTTCAGGCAGGTAGGAAGGTTTTTTGTAAATAAGTCCGGCCATAAGTGAATTGCAACTGTCAGGGCCTTATTAGGTATTCCGTTATAACCAGGAGTTTTGCCATATGCAAGGTTGGTGCAGAGAGTCAAAACTTCCTCATTTATTATTAGTGGCATTTCACCAATTGCATTATTCATACAATTTGGCACGGTGCCTGGTTTCTGGAGAAATAATGTCGTGATCAGTTATATTAAGCAGTATTACTGTGAAAAAATTAAGGTAGTTCGAAAAGTCTCCAAAGGCACAAAAGTAGAAGACAAAAAATACATATGTATAAGGAAAAGGAAAGCTTTGAAATTTCGCGAAGCATAAGCTCAATTTGTTGATCGAGTTTATGTTATACTTGCTTTCATTCGGGGTTTGACATTGTCATTTAGTTCTTATAATATTATCTTGAAATGTTTTCACAAGTGGTGCTGCTCCAAATATTTGAACAGAAAAGTAATTTTTATACCTTTCATGAGCATGAAATGGTATTATAACTTTGGTCCGATGTTTGTAAGTACCAGAACAAAAAGAGATAGACCCATGAAAATGTATACTTATATGATCAGAACGTCGAGCTGAGTTGATTTAGCCATGTCCGTCTGTCCGTCTGTCNCTATTTCATGCCCTGAAATTATTTTGGTAGTTTTTTTATTGGCTGATTGCCCGCAGTGTTCTTTGAGTATTTCGACACATCGTGAGTTGGTATTTTTTTGTCTGCAAGAAATTTAAAATGAATTGATGTTGGTCCAGAATCTTTTCGGAGTAGCTATGGCTGTGGTTATTGGGTTTAAAAAGTTTCCATGCAAAGTAACGTGCGATTTTTTTCCTAAACAAATTATGAGATCGGCACATGCAAAGTGAACATCATTATATATGTATATTGTACATATGTATGTATGAGGCCTTGCGAGGCAGAGTAGCCAATTTAACTGACAAAAATAAAATAAAATTATGTACAGCTTTAAATGCATTACTATAATGAAAACGGTGATACCCTGAGGTGCGCTCGTTCAGTTCTCTTTTACCATAATATTTAGGTAGCAATAAACTTTTCAGTAAAACACCGTTATTATTATATGAGCCATTTTCTTACGCTTCGATATGGAGGCTATGCTCAAATGTTCTAGTTATAATTTTTAGAGCTTCACGAAAATGCTTATTCCACGAAAACTAATGAAGGAGTTTCAAAGAAGAGTGTGGCGATTAAAATGTAAAATTCTAAAACCATCGACAGATTAATTTTTGTAAGAAACCAATTCGGTTTCTGTCATGGAAACAACGGTAAATATTGGCTTATTTGGCATTTTTGATGGTCGGCCGCCTTACAAACTTCTGATATTTTGAGCAATTGCAGAAGATTCAGGTGTCCATACTGGAGAGTCATTTTTGGTTTTCCATGTTGGCAATTTTAAATTTTTGAACAGAAAAGTTATTTTTTTTTTATCGAATATAAATATAAGTTTGTTTGATCGATCACAGACTGTTGTTGCCAAGAAACTTTTATCGAGAATTATACCAGTTCATTAAAAAAAATTCCAAACAGCACCACTTTGTAACTATAAAAATGTTCAAATGCAACAATCGCGTTATTTGGCCTTGAGTGCGACGGGATGCTTCCTACTATTTGTAAGTTTTCAGGAGGGTGCGCGTCCAAATGCCATTAGATGGAGCGCATATTTTTTTTTTCGGTTTCTCTTAATCACGGAAATGCATCTGTGAAGTGCAGAACAAAATCGTATTCGAACGAAAAATCTCCAAAAATTAATATATTTAAAGTACACAAAAGGTCGTTTGGCGCAAAATCATATGTGTTTTAACTTGAAAGAAAGGACAAGGCTTATTATGTCTCGCAAATTTTTCAAACAATTTATCCATCAGTTGGAGTTGGAGTCAAGATAATTAGACAATTTTGTTGCAAAGGACCGAACTGTTTCAAACTTAAAACGCCTATAATCCCAGTAGCTCGCAATCGGATGAAGGGTTTAGGAGGCCAAAGATGACCAGCAGACAGGTGTTCATTTTTATATATCGTTACTTTAATATAGAACGAATGTAATTTAGCGTTCTTCAAAATACGGTTTGGTGCGAAAGTTGGAAAATCACTTAGTAAACTATATCAGAAATTTAAAATAACTGCTACAGCATCTAATTAGTAACCGTCGTCAATAAATAAAGCGTTTAAAGCGTTTGTGGGTAATGAAATTTATCTACATATATTATTTACATAGATAAAATGATAGCCGGACTTAACTCAAAAACCACTGGATAGATTTGCTAGGCTACTAGCAAACTTGCTAGGTGCCACTTTTCATCATAGTCAGGCGTTGGAACATCGACTCCGTCATCATACACTGGGGGCTTAGGTTCGCCTTATTCACAACATTCAGTGCAGCTAACATTCAGTACGGTGGAAAAGTGTTTCCTTCATAATTTAAGCACCAGATCATCTCACCAGATGTTTTTTTTGTGCTCGCCGAAACACGGCTACTTCTTCTGTAGCGGCACGTAATGTGGTGGAAAGGTGGTTCCACTGCTCGAATGTTTTGGTTTTTTGAAGAGTGCTCTCTGAGAGTATGTGGAGAGAAGAGTGGCGAAAGCATTTGCTGTCTGTTACGGTTGCAACTTTTAGACGTCGAGCTTTCCTTGCATTGTTGGGAGCAAATTTTTTACTGCGTAAAGGCGGGCCTTCGGTATATCACAAGATGATCAATTAGCTTGATGTTTCTTTTTAGGCATGAACCTAGTACTAGTGGCGCCAGAGACGCCTTCCTTTCCTACCTTGGTATTGAAATCGCCAGCACGGTAAAACAAAAGAGTATTCTTCTTCTGCGGCAGTCCCTTAAAGATTTACAGTCACACACAGACAATGCAAATTCCCTTACTGAATGCAATATATCTCTGCTTGAGATAGCTTACATTTATAGAAACAAATTCGAGCACATTTTTCCAAGAAAGAACACGGTTCTTTTCGCGAGGATTTTTTGCGCTCCTATAGAAGAAAACTCACATCTGTGCCCTTCACTTTTCTTATAAGGACTTTTGTTGCTTTGAATGAATATCAAAAATGACAAACATTGAATTAGTACATTTTGGAATAATGGGTATGATATTCAGACTCGAGACATTAAATTTTAAATAGAATTTCCAACAGATCCTTTACCTACGTTCTAAATGCATACTTTCAAAACAATGGCATCTAAATAAGTTTGAGGTGAAGGAAGAGGGAGGAACAATGCAAAAATATTTTTAAGGCGCAGCGAAGCTACCCAGGTAATTGCTGGTACATAATAAAACCCTTCCATAAAATGTGATTTTAACTGAACTTAGAAAATACAATAAACATAACACTAGTGGAGTCATTAACAAGCAATGTTTCCAATCAATAATACTTAGGTCAGACAACATAACTGTGTTCGCAATAACGACTGAAAAAATTTTAAAATTTCGACTACTTCCGAAATTTTTTTCAGTAATATCAGTCCAATTAAATTAAATATTTCACGCTGTCAAAATACGAAAAACTGCTCTGATTCTTTTCTTTCTTTTTTCCTTCATGCAATTTCATACTAAAATAATAATTATATACATATGTACGGTGACTTTAAAATCCTTATTTATCCCGCCATTATTCCAAATTTAAATTTTTATCCTCACTTAGATATGTATACCGATAAAGGAGACAATGAATTTTCCGATATAGAAGCGAACACATTTAAATTCAAGTTGCATTAAAAGATATTAAAAAAAATCCCTTTGAAAAAACAAGACAAGTAAGCATGATATAAACAGACTTGACCAGATAACATTTACTAGACTACGCTTAAGCGTTTGGGACATATAAAAATAACTAAGCAATACCTAGATACATACATACTAAAAAAAAAAAAACATTTTGCCAATATTCCCGCAGTGTAATTATCACGCAAGTAATGTCATTGATGATTTGCTTAATATTTGTCCGGCAGAAAGCCAAGTTAAAGGTTTTTTTCTTTTTTTTTAATACTAGACATACACTTAATTTATCAATTGCTAATAACAATGTCATTTATTATGTCAAACGAGTAGGCTCATACCTTCGTTCAAGTTCTTATTGAACATATCAGGAAACTGCTGGCACTTCATTTTAACATAGAATATACTCCCATCAACCAATTTAAAATAATTTTAAAAGTGCAACTTTTTAAATTCGAGAAGAAAACTGCACTCGCAATTTACATAGAAAAAAACTTTGTTAAAAACTAGGTCGTATACCAAATTTAGATATTTCAATTCCACGTACTTAAAAACGTATATTATATTCATGAAATAATGTCATGCACGGAAGGAGATAGGGTTGTAAGTGCATACTCGTATGTATGTACATTTGAATATCACGTCACGTGCGAGCGCAGAAAAAGTCATCCACAAACAAAAATACAAATTACACCCGTTAAGTTTATGTAACTTTTCTTTACCGACAATTGGTAGCTAGCAATTGCGCGAGACTCCTAACATATGTACATTAGGGTGGTCCTTAATACGAAAGGAAATCGGATTCTAGATCTGACCTCCTAGAAATGTGTGAATAGCCTAAAGACTAAACTATAAAAAAGTGTTAGGTCTGATTGACGTGGCTCAAAGCGCTTAAAGTTTCCCATGTATTTTGAATGCTTCGATTTCTATAATTCTTTTTTTAAAAGAAAGGTGTTACCTCACATTTGGTCCTATAATAATTTGGTTTGAATCCGATCATTGGATTGTATAGAAATTAACGATAATCTTAAATTTTTATATGAGAATTGAATTCGGTTTTGTTGTGTTTTTCTTAAAACTACTTGTTATCTCCAGGAGACTTCCACAAAAAATACCCAACTGTTTGTTTAACAATTTATAAATTTGAAATAATCAATTGGGTAATTGGCCAAATGTAGGTCCGTCCACTTTATGTGACAACATCAAGACGCACGTCACAAATCGGAGGAGATGCTCGGCCAAACACTAACGTATGTGTAAGCGCAAATCGATTATTATTGTTATGTTAAACCGTTAATAAAATTTCGAAATCAGTAATCAAAAAATATCGTTTATGCCTATTTTATCCCTAGAACGCATAACCGGGTACCCGTGCTTCCACTGCAGTAGCTAAAGTACCACTACTTGTAAAGCACTTCGGATCTAGGAAACTTAGGCATTTTTTCGTCGTTTGAGTGGTCACCTAAATGCTTCTCAAGTCGACACCTACGCAAACACATAACCGGACACTCGTGCGTTCACTAATTTTTATATGAAAAACTTAGCGTGTAACCATATGTTCATAGGTTTCGACATAAAATTTGTATTAAAAATCTTTAAAAATACATTACATAATTTGAATATGCAATTTAATTGAAAATATTTTATTAAAATGTCATCTTCGTCGACCGATTCGCTGTCTGCAAAGGCTCCTTCTAAATCTGCATTTGCGGAAAACACTACCGCGTCAGATATTTCGACCTCCCTTATATTACTCCCCTGCTCTTGTGATTGTTTTTTTAAATATGCATTTCCAATGTTTTTCATGGTAAAATTTTTTTCTTACTTTTTTATTAAAACTTATGAATCGTCTTATGAATCCAAGTTTCAAACTTTGTTTGAAATTTCAATATTCACAATCGATTATGCTTAGCTACTAGATCAGTAAACAAGAATTGAGTAGTTAATTTGAAGTTTGTGGTACGCCGTAAAATTTTATTTTTATCTCGATGAACTGCGAGATAATTATCCATTGCTGGGGAATGTAATAACCGAATTTTCGGTTTTCGGTTTAAAACCAAAAAAACCGATAAAACCTAAATCAAAACAAAGACTGAAAAAGATCATTAACCAAATTAAAAAAAAAAAAGGTTTTGGGAAACACCGATCTTATTAGAACATCCCTACTATATTATACAATAGAGCACACACCTAATTGGCTAAACTTTCCCAATTGCAGACGATGTTCTAATAAAAAATATACATTTTTACTTTGGTGCACGCATCTTAATCTTTTAAAAAATTTGATTTTTAACTACATATCTTCCAATGAGAACACATAAGCATGCCACGTTTAGATTGATTCCTTTTATGCTCCGAACACTATACAAGTTGTCCGATAGCAGTTTTAGGTACGTACGGTATACTGCATACATATAAAAGCCAAGACGAGTATCAGAATTTCAGGAAAGGAGTACGCCACTTTGACTCTTCATAACTTCTTTCCTATTGCAAGTATATAGTTCTAACGGGTTGCATTCGATTCTGCTTTTTAAATACTATCAGTTCATTAAAAACTCAAACATGAGCCAACGTAAAGAAAAAGAAAATATAGGAGAGTCAGACACTTATTTGTAAAAAATTTCACAATTTTATTACTGAATTATATGCATATTTTGCTTGAAAATATGTACGGTGGTAATTTTATGGATTTACATAATCTACACAACATATGTAACCTTTTTTTTTAATAAAGGAGCGAAAACTATGTGTACAATTTCAATTTTTAGTTTTAAATTTTATATGATTTTAAAATGCTTTGCAAAAGTCAGAAAAAAAAAAATCATGTCCGACGAAATGAGAGACTGAATTTACCCTGTAATGTTTTTATCATGGATGCAGCCAAGCAATTTCTACATAACATAGAAGAAGAGATAGCGGTTATTTCTGCATACTTAACTCAATTCTTCTACTTTTTGTATTATGACCATATTGAAGTAACTGTGCGATAAGTTCGTACAACTTTAAATATTTTTTACAATGCCTTAATATTTATGCAAATGCTTAATACTACTGGGTATCACTTAGTTCGTTGATTGCGCGATTGTTGGTTGCAGCCACCAAAGTAAATGACATTTTCAAGCCTACACATTTGCATTAATTTTCCTAAATAAGGATGTGCGTGAGTTTGTTCGAAAGGGGGGGGTTTAAAGGTACAACTACGCTACTCTGCCAACTTTGGGTCGAATCCCGCTGTGAAATTGCACTAATTTCCAAACAGCACTCGTATTAACCCCGAAAATTTAAAAACATCAGAACAAATGCTTCAAGAATTCAGTGAATAAAACAAAGAAAAACTAAAACAGCAAATAGTCCGACCAACAGTAGGGGGTGTAACCAACGTTTGCGCGACATCGGTAAGCTATGGGCTCGTAAATGCTGCGTACATTTTTTTTTTAGGTCACGGCAAGACGCATATCACACGCACGCAAAAAGCGTTGGGTACAAAGTTCTAGGCTGACGTTTCTAAAAAAAAAACAAAAAACTGCAGTAACTTGTGCAAACGTGGAGATGGCGGTTAGAGCATGTTACTGCGCTTAGAACAAGGATAACACAGGGATATGCAATGGTTGCTGTTGTTGTCGTTATTGCTGTTGCCGATTGCGATGAGCGCCCATTGTTGTGCCAACCTCAATGCGCAACGAGAGCGAAAAGTGAAGGCGAAACCGCAGCGACAACAACTTCAGCAGCGTCACAGCGGCACCGAAGAAACAGAAACTACGACTTTGGTTGCGACTGTTTTTGTCGTTCCATACACCCAATTTTAGCTATGCTACCACCTGTGTCTCGTTGTTGCAGCCGCTGCCGCAACATGGCATTGCCGCTGCTGTTGAGTGCATTATGACAATTGAAATTAGAAAGGAAGTGTAGTCGTTGCTCGCTTATGTAAATTGTGTCTTGCTTGCGCTTTGCAAAACCCAGGGCGCACTCGAGTACCAAGTAGAAGTTTCTCGTAATTCTTCCTCAAACGAACACGCGCAAATGGCTTTATGAACTTTCATATTTGTCCCATGCCAGTTGCACATGTTGTTGATTTCTTCCACATTTTCCTCACACTGTCGCACTCTTTCTTTTTTCAACTTAACCCATGTGATTGCAGCATGCTGTGCTATCCACAAGCTGAAAAGCAAGTTCAAAACCAAGTTTTCTGCGGTTTCAATTTACTTCGCATACGAATGCACACACTAGTGTGCTTTCTCACTACATCTCACCTGACCTCAACGTTTTTGGTCTCAACTCATCTAAACGATGTCTTGTAAATGTCATTCTAAAACGGGTTTCGTAAACAATGCCCCAACCTGCGCGTGAACACACAATATTTTCAGGTATTCTTGCATTCGTATGCCCAAGTACAATATAAATATATATCGTCGTTTAAAGTACAAAACCGCGTAACTGACATTTGCTGGCAANGCGATATAAATATATATAGTCGTTTAAAGTACAAAACCGCGTAACTGACATTTGCTGGCAAAAATTAGATTTGCTCACACAATCTCTTGGCTCAATTCTTATCCATTTGTCCTTATATAGACTAGCCTGAAATGCGATTGCTTTATAAAAAAGAAAACCATTTTGAAATATGAGTGTTTTCNTATATAGACTAGCCTGAAATGCGATTGCTTTATAAAAAAGAAAACCATTTTGATATATGAGTGTTTTCACTGTCTAGAAAATAATTTAAGCAACCTCACATACGCGGTTTTGCATTTTGTTGATGAACGGTTTTGTACTTTAAACGACGATATGTATGTACTTATGCATAATGTGACCAACCGTACTTCTTTCGGAAGTACAGTACTTCTTNCATAATGTGACCAACCGTACTTCTTTCGGAAGTATAGTACTTCTTGTTTCGCTCTTGTACTTCGTACTTCGAGGTACAGTCAAATGTACTTCTTTGCGATATTTTGTACTTCAGGAGAGAGATTCTGTAATTAGTCAGCGAAAATTTTCGGATCGCTAGGATATAAATGTGTTTGCCTCAAAAAGTTGGATAGCGATTTGATCCTATTTATGCGAACTGCGTGAGGACCTGGTACATCCCCAAGGTATGGAAGATAGTCAGTTTTGCGTTCATCCCAAAGGCCGGGCTCTNACGTCACATGGCCTGGACGATAAATTCGTTGAAACCATTAAAGTCGCCGGGCACCGATGGCATCATACCTGCGAAGCCTTGCAGCTCTGAAGGTGTCGTGCAATTGGTTTGATCCTATTTATGCGAACTGCGTGAGGACCGGGTACATCCCCAAGGTATGGAAGATAGTCAGTTTTGCGTTCATCCCAAAGGCCGGGCTCTCATGTTTAAAAACGCTGGAGAGACTGATAGACCTGTTAATAAGAAATGCGATTCCTGGTGACTGTCTTTCAAGAGCTCAATATGCTTATTGCAAGAAAAGGTCGGTGAATACCGCCCTGCACACATTGCTAAAGTTCTCAGAGAAAGCCTTCACGCATGAAGATTATGCAGTAAGGGCCTTCGATATAAAAGGAGCCTTTAACAATGTCACTCCTCAACATTCGGATAAATACAAGTTTTTTACATAGCGCCTTTGCAAGTGGACTGCTCAAATTTGGAAACATGAATTTCCACGGGCTTTGTTAAAGAACGAAATAAATTTTTTTTTTAATATAACAAATGTTCAACAACAACAAATATAATACGTTAAAACTATAATTTTTTTAAATCTTTAATTGGACCTTCACATTGTACATAAAGGAAGTACATAACAAAATTAAAAAAATATGTGCCTTTTTTTGAAGTTCGTTTTACCTTTTTCAAGTTTAAGTGCCTTAAAAACCTACATTTCTACATTTCGGGGGGGGGGGGCGGTCAGAACCCCCACATCCATCAATTTTGTTATCGATTTTGTTATCGATATTTATCGATTTTGTTATTGATATTTATCAATTTTGTTGTCGATATTGTTATCGGTAATTATCGATTTTGTTATCGATTTTGTTATCGATATTTATCGATTTTGTTATCGATATTTATCGATTTTGTTATCGATATTTTTATCGATTTTCTAATCGATGTTGCTACCAATGGTATAATCGCTGTTGCTATTGAAATTTTTATCGAATTTGTCATCGATTTTGTTATCGATATTTTGATAGACGTTATAATCGATTTTGTTATCGATAGAGTATAAAGATAAAAATGAAGATAATGGAAAAACAGAATAACATGAATGTTATTATAACGAGCAGTGGTAGGGGTAGGGTAGAGATAGAAAAAAAGCGAAAAAATATAACCTTAAGCAAAAGCAGATGTGTGTATGTATGGATAGATAAGTAACGTAAGTTTCACTTCTACAGTGTGGCCCAGGCGCACTTACTTTTTTTTATGAGAAGCTGTTTTTCAGAAATATCACTCGGAGGTTTGTCACTGCCTGCCAAGGACGACCGCTGTTAAGAAAAAGCCTTTTTTCTACATCTTTTTGCGATGTTGCTTCAACGAAGGATTGTACCCAGGCCCTGCGGGGTGGGAGCGCGCACTGCTTATTACTACACCACAGCGGCGGTTCTAGTACTTTACCATGAACAATTTTAGAGAACCAAAAAAAACGGCTTTTCAGAGTTTCAGAGAAATCGGCGGACTAATATTTCCACCTGCCTCTATATAGTCGAAACACTGTGTGACGCCTCGTGAGCAATGAGCAAATGAGAAAACCTCTTCAGTTGAAAAATTTTGCCTTAATCGAAAATATTTGATGCGATTTTTTTTATCGCATTTTATGTTTCGAAATTATTCACAAATACTTACGTTAGCAACTGTTTATCAATATTTAATAACTCGCTCATTTTTATTTAAAAACATTCAAACATATGTAAAAAGAAACAAGTAAGAGTAACTGTGCTTTCCTCTCTTGTGTTGGGGCGAAAACTGAATTTTCACCGTGGAGGGTATAACGTTAAAATTATGTGTTTTTTGTAGTTAGTGTAATTTTTTCCTGATATATGGATAACACTACCTTGTGTAAATGCGCCTATTTGTTAAGAAAAAAAACTACTGTGTGGTGTATCCAATATTCATTTTTTGGTGAATTCTTTGGACCACTATCAATTACTCAAAGAATGTCGGCTGAATAATTTCAATGATATTTGTTAACGTTGAGCTATGTGTGAACCAAATGAAAAAAGTGGTCCATTTTAGGAGCTGGTTAGTTTTCGTACTAAATAATCTCAATGAATAAATATGTAGTACCAAAACGTTAAAAGTAGAATTTCGATTTGAAAGAAATACTGGTGGAATAACAAATACATACACCAAAATATTCTTTTTTTATTCAATCTAATCAAATTTGTACCAAAATTCATAAATTTACACCAATTTACACACCAGTGTGCTACTTGAGTATTTTGGAGAGATTTCATGGTAGAATGCTGGAACTTGGTATTGAGGTATATGAAATCATTTGTATATTCTTGGAGAAAAATTGGAGCTATTGGAGAAGGGGGCGTGGCACCTCCTATACAAACCGAATTTTTTAAACTGCATATCTCTGGACATGTCCATGGTACACTACTGGAACTTCGCATGTATATATATGAAATCAAACCGTCAATGTACCGTTAGTTATAATTCTTTTGTGGGGTGGGTGTGTTTGTGATTTTCCAATATTATATACATTTAAGCTTTTAAAGTATTTCGTCTGAAATAAGTATGTATATGTATGTATATTGCATTTCTGTAGAACAATGGTACACACCCATTTCGAAAGTGCCACCAACTATACCATAAAGTTTCTAGGACAGATTCACTATAGAATAGAAGAGGAAAAAGTAAAAAAATAAATAAATTTGAAGTTATTTATTTGCGATTAACCGTGCTATGAAATGCTGCACAATTGCAGAACTTCTTCACGGACATAACACTCCCGTAGGGTTATTTAAAGCGGGTAATGACCACCAAACCGTAATCTTAGTTGATGAATGTATCAATGCAAATCGTCAACGTGAATTGTTGGTGAAAATATTGGACCAAAAAGTTTCAATAAGAAAGGTAATTATGGGCTGGACTCTACGTCTGCTAGTAAAATATAAAAGTAATTGCTTTCCTTTTAATTGATCTGTATACTCTTCTAGCAAAACAAAACTCATTACAAATCGAACGCAATAGCATTAATACAAATTTTTAATAGTTTTTTGGACTTGCAAAATTTTCTGCGACTACTTTGGACTTAGCAAATTTGCATATCACGGAATGAAAACGTTTATGTCTACACATATGTAAATACTCCTCGCATTTTTCTCATTTATGCGTTGTTAAAGGATTACCAACACACTTATTTTTTTTTTATGAAAAGAATAGGTACTTTAAATGATGTTTGTTCAATTGACGATTGCAATGATTTCAATATAAATAA
>NW_016159811.1:75258-76352 GCF_001687245.7 Rhagoletis zephyria | reverse complement strand
GGAATAGCTGCGCTTGATTGTACTTGGCTTAGCAAGTGAAATAGTGGAAGTAAGCAACCAGACTTAACAAAGCGAACAAAGCTATCACTTCTACCATTTTTTCAAATTATTGTTGCTCTTCCACAATAAGTTTTCATTAAAAACGGCCTCGAGCTGAATAAAAATTGTTGAATATAATTGTTATAAGGCCATAAAATAACAAAAACAAATAACTTAAGGATGAGCACACCTAAAATTTAAACATTCTAATAATAGAAAATATTAACCAAATCCAACAACCACACGATCAAGTAAATTGCAGCGGAATATCTGCGCTTGATTTTAGTTGGCTTAGCAAGTGAAATAGTGGAAATAAGCAACCAGACTTAACAAGGCNTAGGCAAGTGGCTGGGTCAGTGGGATCGTCGGTTCGAATCCTACTGAAAGAAGTCTGATGAGGAAATGTGGTGATTTCCGAAATAGCTATCACTTCTACCATTTTTTCAAATTATTGTTGCTTTTCCACAATAAAAATTTTCATTTAAAACGGCCTCGAGCTCAATATAAATTGTTGAATATAATTGTTATAAAGGCCAAAAAAATAACAAAAACAAATAACTTAAGGACGAGCACACCTAAAAGTTAAACATTCTAAAAATAGAATTATTAGCAAAAACCAACAATACCAACAACCACATGATCAAGTGAATTGCAGCGGAATAGCTGCGCTTGATTGTGTTGGCATAACAAAAATGAAAATAGTGGAAAAAAGCAAACGATAATTTACAAGGCGTACTTAGCACGTTGCGGAGGCAAGTGGCTGAGTCAGTGGGATCGTCGGTTCGAATCCTACTGAAAGAAGTCTGATGAGGAAATGTGGTGATTTCCGAAATAGCTATCACTTCTACCATTTTTTATACCCGAGCGCACTTGTGCACAAGGGTATATTAATTTTGTTCACATAACTGTTGTTTGTAACAGCCAAAACGAATCTAGATAGATATAGACAAATGTATACATAAATGATCAGGATGAAAAAAGAAATCGATTAAGCCATGTCTGTCTGTCCGTCCGTCTGTCCGTCTGTCCGTGTACACGATAACTCGAGCAAAAAT
>NW_016159811.1:74225-74494 GCF_001687245.7 Rhagoletis zephyria | reverse complement strand
TGAGAAAATATTAACAAAAACCACAAAACCAACAACCACACGGTCAAGTGAATTGCAGGGGAATAGCTGCGCTTGATTGTAGTTGGCTTAGCAAGTGAAATAGTGGAAATCAGCAACAAGAATTAACAAGGCGAACTTAGCACAGGTCGTAGGCACCTGGCTGAGTCGGTGGGATCGTCGGTTCGAATCCTACTGAAAGAAGTCTGATGAGGAAATGTGGTGATTTCCGAAATAGCTATCACTTCTACCATTTTTTCAAATTGTTGTTG
>NW_016159811.1:64144-64519 GCF_001687245.7 Rhagoletis zephyria | reverse complement strand
GGATCGTCGGTTCGAATCCTACTGAAAGAAGTCTGATGAGGAAATGTGGTGATTTCCGAAATAGCTATCACTTCTACCATTTTTTCAAATTATTGTTGCTTTTCCACAATGAGTTTGCATTAAAAACGGCCTCGAGCTCAATAAAAATTTTTGAATATAATTGTTATAAAGCCATAAAATAACAAAAAACAAATTTCTTAAGGATGAGCACACCTAAAAGTTAAACATTCTAATAATAGAAAATATTACCAAAAACCAACAAACACAGGATCAAGTAAAATGCAGCGGAGTATCTGCGCTTGATTGTAGTTGGCTTAGCAAGTGAAATAGTGGAAATAAGCAACCAGACTTAACAAGGCGAACTTAGCACAGTGC
>NW_016159811.1:63167-63899 GCF_001687245.7 Rhagoletis zephyria | reverse complement strand
TGCGCCTGATTGTAGTTGGCTTAGCAAGTGAAATAGTGGAAATAAGCAACCAGACTTAACAAGGCGAACTTAGCACAGTGCGTAGGCAACTGACTGAGTCAGTGGGATCGTCGGTTCGAATCCTACTGAAAGAAGTCTGATGAGGAAATGTGGTGATTTCCGAAATAGCTATCACTTCTACCATTTTTTCAAATTATTGTTGCTTTTCCACAATAGATTTTCATTAAAAACGGCCTCGAGGTGAATAAAAATTTTTGAATAAAATTATTATAAGGCCATAAAATAACAAAAACAAATAACTTAAGGATGAGCACACCTAAAAGTTAAACATTCTAAAAATAGAATTATTAGCAAAAACCAACAATACCAACAACCACATGATCAAGTGAATTGCAGCGGAATAGCTGCGCTTGATTGTGTTGGCATAACAAAAATGAAAATAGTGGAAAAAAGCAAACGATAATTTACAAGGCGTACTTAGCACGGTGCATAGGCAACTGGCTGAGTCAGTGGGATCGTCGGTTCGAATCCTACTGAAAGAAGTCTGATGAGGAAATGTGGTGATTTCCGAAATAGCTATCACTTCTACCATTTTTTCAAATTATTGTAGCTTTTCCACAATAAGTTTTCATTAAAAACGGCCTCGAGGCGAATAAAAATTGTTGAATAAAATTATTTCCGAAATAGCTATCACTTCTTCCATTTTTGCAAATTATTGTTGCTTTTCCACAA
>NW_016159811.1:62232-62925 GCF_001687245.7 Rhagoletis zephyria | reverse complement strand
AAAACGGCCTCGAGCTCAATATAAAATCTTTGAATATAATTGTTATAAGGCCATAAAATAACAAAAAACAAATAACTTAAGGACGAGCACACCTAAAAGTTAAACATTCTAAAAATAGAATTATTAGCAAAAACCAACAATACCAACAACCACATGATCAAGTGAATTGCAGCGGAATAGCTGCGCTTGATTGTGTTGGCATAACAAAAATGAAAATAGTGGAAAAAAGCAAACGATAATTTACAAGGCGTACTTAGCACGGTGCATAGGCAACTGGCTGAGTCAGTGGGATCGTCGGTTCGAATCCTACTGAAAGAAGTCTGATGAGGAAATGTGGTGATTTCCGAAATAGCTATCACTTCTACCATTTTTTCAAATTATTGTTGCTTTTCCACAATAAGTTTTCATTAACAACGGCCTCGAGCTCAATAAAAATCTTTGAATATAATTGTTATAAGGCCATAAAATAACAAAAAACAAATAACTTAAGGATGAGCACGCCTAAAAGTTAAACATTCTAATAATAGAAAATATTACCAAAAACCAACAAAACCAACACGATCAAGTAAATTGCAGCGGAATATCTTTGCTTCATTGTAGTTGGCTTAGCAAGTGAAATAGTGGAAATAAGCAACCAGACTTAACAAGGCGAACTTAGCACAGTGCGTAGGCAAGTGGCTGAGTCAGTGGGAG
>NW_016159811.1:61015-62222 GCF_001687245.7 Rhagoletis zephyria | reverse complement strand
ACTTGATTGTAGTTGGCTTAGCAGGTGAAATAGTGGAAATAAGCAACAAGAGTTAACAAGGCGAACTTAGCACAGTGCGTAGGCAACTGACAGAGCTGCCAGATGTGGGGATTTCGCCCCATTTTGGGGATTTCTGAAACCATTTGGGGATAGATTTTTTCGTTTGGGGATTTGATGGGGATTTTTGTTTGGTTTAAAATATTCATATTGAAATTAAAATACATATATTTTACTGCCTGCCCTTAAAAATTTCTCAAACAANTGATGGGGATTTTTGTTTGGTTTAAAATATTCATAATGAAATTAAAATACATAAATTTTATTGCCTGCCCTTAAAAATATCTCAAACAAAGATTTTCTTTGTCAAAGTATTATTCGTGGAAAATGCCTGTTTTAATGGCTTTCGCTGAACACACAATTTTCTCTCACTTCATTACGCCAAATTGTAAAAGGATCGCTGTAATTGGCAAGCGCACAAAAAAAAAATTACGTATTTTCAGACAGCAATGGGAATAGGAACCTTGGGCCGAAGGTATGTTGTTAAATAGTCTCCAGAAATCATAAAAAATAAGAAACCGCTATACGTAAATAAGCAAATGATCTCATATATATGTGCACATATACAACTGTGAAAATTTGTAATAAAAAATTATTCAAAACTGTAACTAAAACGAAGTAACAGAAATGAGAATACATATTTTCTTTATTTCTTACTTAAGGGGATTTAAATGGGGATTTAGAAGAAAAAGGGGCTTTTTTGGGGATAACTGCGGCTAGATATGGGGATGCGCTGTACAAAAATTCTGGCAACACTGGCAACTGGCTGAGTTAGTGGCATTGTCGGTTCGAATCCTACTGAATGAAGTCTGATGAGGAAATGTGGTGATTTCCGAAATAGCTATCACTTCTACCATTTTTTCAAATTATTGTTGCTTTTCCACAATAAGTTTTCATTAAAAACGGCCTCGAGCTCAATAAAAATTGTTGAATATAATTGTTATAAGGCCATAAAATAACAAAAACAAATAACTTAAGGATGAGCACACCTAAAATTTAAACATTCTAATAAGAGAAAATATTAACAAAAACCACAAAGCCAACAACCACACGATCAAGTGAATTGCAGCGGAATAGCTGCGNAAGTGAAATAGTGGAAATAAGCAACAAGAAATAACAGGGCGAACTTAGCACAGTGCATAGGCAACTG
>NW_016159811.1:60618-60787 GCF_001687245.7 Rhagoletis zephyria | reverse complement strand
AAAAACGGCCTCGAGCTCAATAAAAATTGTTGAATAAAATTATTATAAGGTCATGAAATAACAATAACAAATAACTTAAGGATGAGCACACCTAAAATTTAAACATTCTAATAAGAGAAAATATTAACAAAAACCACAAAGCCAACAACCACACGATCAAGTGAATTGC
>NW_016159811.1:60287-60419 GCF_001687245.7 Rhagoletis zephyria | reverse complement strand
ACAAAAACAAATAACTTAAGGACGAGCACACCTAAAAGTTAAACATTCTAATAAAGGAAAATATTAACAAAAACCACAAAACCAACAACCACACGATCAAGTGAATTGCAGGGGAATAGCTGCGCTTGATTG
>NW_016159811.1:33761-60262 GCF_001687245.7 Rhagoletis zephyria | reverse complement strand
GATCGTCGGTTCGAATCCTACTGAAAGAAGTCTGATGAGGAAATGTGGTGATTTCCGAAATAGCTATCACTTCTACAATTTTTTCAAATTATTGTTGCTTTTCCACAATAAGTTTTCATTGAAAACGGTCTCGAGCTCAATAAAAATTGTTGAATATAATTGTTATAAGGCTATAAAATAACAAAAACAAATAAATATATTAAGTAATTGCTTTTTTTGAACAACTTCAAATTTTTTACCAAATTTCTCCCAAATTTTTATGAATCCTTGACTAATGCTGAAATAGATGAAACTTTGGTGGCTGATGAGTCATCCTATGAAGATTATAGTGATTGTGCAGTAGTGAGTAACAGAACTGCAAACATACTCGAAGTACCTACCATGCTGATTCTTTAATAAACCCCAAATCATTTAGCAGTCCTCTCCAATCGCATATGGCGAAAAATAAACAGCAACAAAAAACGTTCCCAAAAGAAGTGCAAACGTTCCCAAAAGAAGTGCAAAAAAGTGACGACAATCGCTGAAAATCGTTTCTGTGTACCTCCACCCCCAAAATATGTTGACAAACACGAAGCCTTTCTGTGCCAACTGACGCCAATTGGAAACGCCAAGTGAAGCCAAGTCCTTCTCCACCTGATCTTTCCATCGCAGTGGGGGCCTCCCTCTTCCTCTGCTACCACCAGCGGGATCCGAGTTGAATACTTTCAAAACAGGAACGTCGGTGTCCATGCGAATGACATGGCTAAGCCAGCGGATCCGCTGTATTTTAATTCGAAGCACTATGTCCATATCGTTGTAAAGCTCATACAGCTCATCGTTCCATCGTCTGCGGTACTCGCCGTCGCCAACGCGTAAAGGACCGTAAATCTTCCGCAAAATCTTTCTCTCAAACACCCCAAGAGCCGCCTCATCGGATGTTGTCATTGTCCATGCTTCTGCGCCATATACCAGCACGGGCATGATGAGTGACTTATAGAGCGTGGTTTTCGTACGTCGAGAGAGGACTTTACTCCTGAATTGCCTACTCAGTCCAAAGTAGCACTTGTTGGCAAGAGTGATTCTACGTTGGATTTCAATGCTGACATTATTATCGGTGTTAATGCTGGTTCCCAAGTAAACGAAATTCTCTACTTTCTCGAAATTGTAACTGTCAACAGTGACGTGGGTGCCAAGTCGCGAATGTGCGGCCTGTTTGTTTGATGACAGGAGATACTTCGTCTTGTCCTCGTTTACCACCAGACCCATGCGCTTTGCTTCCCTATCCAACTTGGAAAAGGCAGAACAGACTTCGCGGTTTTTGTTACCGATGATGTCGATGTCATCGGCATAAGCCAGCAATTGCACGCTCTTGTAGTAAATTGTTCCTGAGCGGTTCAGTTCTGCAGCTCTTATTATCTTCTCCAACATCAGACTTAAGAAGTCACATGAATGGAAGTCGCCCTGTCTGAAACCCCGTTTTGTGGCGAACGGCTCGGAGAGGTCTTTCCCAATTCTGACGGAGCTGGTGGTATTGCTCAACGTCATTTTACACAGCCGTATGAGTTTTGAGGGGATGCCAAATTCAGACACATCGGCGTATTGGCAAATCCTCTTAGTGCTGTCAAAAACGGATTTAAAGTCGACAAATAGGTGGTCAGTGTCGAGCCTTTTCTCGCGGGTCTTTTCCATGATTTGGCGTATTGTGAATACCGGGTCTATGGTGGGTTTCCCAGGTCTAAACTCTGATAAGGCCCAATCAGTTCATTGACGGTGGGCTTCAGTCTTTCACACAATACGCTCGATAAGACCTTGTAACCTATGCTTAGAAGGCTGATCCCGCGGTAGTTGGCGCGAATGGCGGGGTCACCTTTCTTGTGGATTGGGCAGAGCACACTTAAATTCCAGTCGTCGGGCATGCGTTCATCTGACCATATTCTGCACAAGAGTTGATGCATGCATCCTATCAACTCCTCGCCGCCGTACTTGAATAGGTCAGCTGGCAGGCTGTCAGCTCCAGCAGCTTTATTGTTTTTCAGCCGCGTCATGGCTATACGTACCTCGTCATAGTCAGGCGGTGGTACGTCGACTCCGTGACCATCGACTGCGGGCTCGGGTTCTTCTTCTCCACAACTCTCCGTGCTGCTACCATCTAGTAGGGCGAAGAACTGTTCCCTCAATAATTTAAGTACGCTCTGGACATCAGTTACTAGGTTGCTATTATTGTTCTTTCAGGAGTACGCCCCGGTCTTAAAACCTTCCGTAGGTCGCCTAACTCTCTGGTAAAATTTTCGGGCATTCTTCCTGTCGGCCAGCATTTCAAGCTCTTCGCACTCACGTATTTCGGCCTCTTTCTTCTTATTGCGGCAAATACGTCTCACTTCCCTCTTCATATCCCTATAGCGGTCCCACATAGCGCGCGTTGCGCCCGATCGCAGCATGGCCCTGTAAGCGGCATCTTTTTCTCTGCAGCTTCCTGACACTCCTCAACGTACCAGTTGTTCTTTCGGCTTCGGTTTCTCGTTTTTCGATCCGGAGACAGCCACGTAGCTTGGTGGGTCTTTTTATACTTGAACCTAGTACTGCATACTACCCTGTTTCGGGCCCCGGCGAAGTCGATCAGCCCCAATCCGTTGTCGGACGTTTCGTCGTGGAGGCTGAATTTTCCGACGGTGGTTCCAAAGATCCCTTCTTTGCCCACCCTGGCATTGAAGTCGCCAAGCACGATTTTGATATCATGACGGGGGCAGCGCTCGTACGTGCGCTCCAAGCGCTCATAGAAGAGATCCTTGGATGCCTCATCCTTCTCTTCCGTCGGGGCATGGGCGCAGATGAGCGAGATGTTGAAGAATCTCGCTTTGATGCGGATTGTGGCTAGACGCTCGTCCACNCAGACGCTCTTTCACCGGGGTGAACGACAGTACTCGGCGACGGAGTCTCTCTCCCACCACAAATGCAACACCGAATTTGCGCTCCTTTACATGGGGTCGAGCGAAAATGCGGGGTGTGGATGAAGTATAAAAGAGCATACAGGGGACCCTGAGCGAAATGCATCCTTCAAGAGGTGACCCTGTTTCCACAGAACACTGTGGATCTGTACCCGGAGGGTGTCAAATCTACCCTCTCCCCCCTAATCCAGGGTGTCATGCGTCACCGGCACGGTGGGCACAATTGGAAGGTTTGCAGTCAGGGGGCTTTCCGACTGTATTCTAACGGCGCCTCCCGGATACCTGTCCGCCTCCGGGAGTAACGGTGGAATTGCTGTGGCATGGGGCTCTGCCGTGGTCGACCGTTTTTTCGCGTTTCCTTATTTTCCGGCCACCGAAAGGCCTCGGCTCAGTAGGTCGCCAACGAACCAGATTGATGAATACTATAAATAAAGAAGCCTCGGAACCCTGCACGGGTAGTGCCGCCGCTGGACACGGCGATGAAAAGTCCAAAACGGCCCAAGCAGCTTCGGGCTTCCGCAGAAGCTAGAAGGATTGCTAAACCCCCAGAGGGAAAGCGAACCTCCAGGGATGCCGGTGCTACTATACCCCATGAGGGAAAGTCCAATCCGGCGGGAAAGCTACGGAAGGCCCCCTCCCCCATGCCCATCCAGGGCACACTAAAACCGCAAGGTGTAATGGTCGAGCAAAAGTCCGCCACGGACAAGAAGAGGACCACTCCCGCGAGTAAATCCTTGAAGACTGGGGCAAATGACCTCGATCTGCGCACCGGCTGCTCCAAAGCAGCAACTAAAATTTCGCCCTCCGTCAGGGCCTAGCGTGACCGAAGGGCAGCCTCTAAGGTCATCAAAAGGTTGGCGGTCATCCCGCATGACCAACTGACAGAGGAGCAAAAATCCTATCTTAAGTGGCCATGGGAGTCTTCGCCACCAGCGACAAGCGATCCTCCGGGAAAAGCGGAAAGGACAAACCATCCACTCGGGAAAACGCAAGGAAGGACCTCACCTCTAAGAGACAGCGATCTCACGACGACACCTCGAGTGCATCCAAGACGTATAGGCATTCCTCCCCATCTAGCCGTCCGTCGATGGCCGTATCCAACATGAAGCCGCCAAAGAGCACCTCACGCTGGCGGGGTTGGACAAGGGGCATCCGGACGGCCACATTACCACGGACAACTGAAAGTCCGTCCTGATGGGTTTATGCAGGGTATATAAAGGGATACTCCAGAAGTACCCCGGCCCTGAACCAGTCGTCNGGCCCAAGCAGCTTCGGGCTTCCGCAGAAGCTAGAAGGATTGCTAAACCCCCAGAGGGAAAGCGAACCTCCAGGGATGCCGGTGCTACTATACCCCATGAGGGAAAGTCCAATCCGGCGGGAAAGCTACGGAAGGCCCCCTCCCCCATGCCCATCCAGGGCACACTAAAACCGCAAGGTGTAATGGTCGAGCAAAAGTCCGCCACGGACAAGAAGAGGACCACTCCCGCGAGTAAATCCTTGAAGACTGGGGCAAATGACCTCGATCTGCGCACCGGCTGCTCCAAAGCAGCAACTAAAATTTCGCCCTCCGTCAGGGCCTAGCGTGACCGAAGGGCAGCCTCTAAGGTCATCAAAAGGTTGGCGGTCATCCCGCATGACCAACTGACAGAGGAGCAAAAATCCTATCTTAAGTGGCCATGGGAGTCTTCGCCACCAGCGACAAGCGATCCTCCGGGAAAAGCGGAAAGGACAAACCATCCACTCGGGAAAACGCAAGGAAGGACCTCACCTCTAAGAGACAGCGATCTCACGACGACACCTCGAGTGCATCCAAGACGTATAGGCATTCCTCCCCATCTAGCCGTCCGTCGATGGCCGTATCCAACATGAAGCCGCCAAAGAGCACCTCACGCTGGCGGGGTTGGACAAGGGGCATCCGGACGGCCACATTACCACGGACAACTGAAAGTCCGTCCTGATGGGTTTATGCAGGGTATATAAAGGGATACTCCAGAAGTACCCCGGCCCTGAACCAGTCGTCCGAGATGCCGGATGGCATCAAGGGCGAAGTAAGCTGGTAACGTGCGCCGATGAGCGCGCGGTCCGGCTCTATAAGGAAGCTATCTCCACGGTTGGACAGCTGTGGCCCGGGGCAGACTTAGTTGCCGTCCATAGGGATGAAATCCCTAACAGGCCGCTAGCCTGGGCCTGGGTACCAGCTGAGCCGTCAAAACAAGAGGAGATGCTCGAGTTCATCCGACTGGGCAACGAAGGACTGCCCACCAGCGATTCGAGGATAGTCCAAGTTGGCTAGACCAAGGGAAAGCAGCGTTTTGTTGGCTTTGTCACCAACGAGGCTTCTGTCCCAGTCCTTGGGGATTGTGGTGGGGTAATAAACTACGGCTTTTACTCAATCACAGTAAAAATCCACCAGAGAACGGATCAGCAGGAGGAGGAAACGGGCAACGCCTCGAGCGGATCCGCTCCCTCTGATATTCATCCCGACGAAGGGGCCAACAAAACAGGCAACGCCTCGAGCGGACCTGCGGCCCCTGCGTCGGCATCGGTGGCAGGCAGCACGGGGTACACAGAAAACACCACGAGTGAGCCTGTGGACCCACCAACGAGTGTATCCGATAACGCGACAGATACTGAGTGCGGCACGGGCTCTGTATCTGCCTACGTAGGGTCGGTGGGCAACGCTGGACGGGGACCAGCTTCTGGTATCCGAGCCGGAGGAGGAGGACAATGACATCACAGTCATTGCCGCCGCCGAGCGGAGGGAGCTAGAAGCAGTGGACATAGCCGATTCTGAGGATGGTGGAGATCCTACAAATTAATCTCCACCACTCCAAGGCAGCCTCGGATGCTTTCCTTCTTCGCCTCAGCGATAAAGCTGAGGACTTGATTCTAGTTCAAGAACCTTGGATCGACAGAAACAAGGTTTGCGGACTGAACTCTGATGTCTACCAGGTGGTAACAGCTCCAGTAATAAGTAGGATCAGAGCTTGCATTCTAATTAAGAAAGTATATTCTCATTTTTTACTCTCCAATTACAGTGACGAGGACACTGTCTGCATCAGCGTACACCTGAAGGAGAGCGTGATCCTGCTGGCAACAACCTACATGACCCACGACAGCCATGCTTTTCCACCCTATAGACTGGAAGAAGCGGTGAAGGAAGCAAATCGCAGAAAGCTCCGGTCATAATAGGGGCCGACTCTAATGCACATAACACGATCTGGGGCTCAAGCGACACAAACTCTCGGGGTGAGTGTTTGCTTGAATTTATTCTTTTATACAATCTAACTGTATGTAACCGTGGGAACGATCCCGCCATTGTGACCTCTGTTAGAAGGGAAGTGCTGGACGTCACCCTTGTGTCGAGCGGTTTGTCCGATCGGATAAGGGACTGGCAGGTGACCAAGGAACACTCTTTTTCTGACCACCTCTACATTAGTTTCAATCTCAATTTTGATCCTGCTCCTTTAACAGCATACAGGAACAGAAAGCGAACCGACTGGGCAAAGTATAGGAATACGCTGTCGGCCTCCCTACGCAGATACGCTTCTCACGATAAGTCCTGCTTATCGTTAAGACCAGATGAAGCGAATCTCTCGAATACAAAGGGGGTTTCTATCAGTGAGCTGGACTCATCGTCGAAAATTGATGAAGCAGTGAAATTTGTGACAAGCTTTCAAAGCCTCCTGCCCAAGCACCCTCCCGAAGGCCAAAAAGAAACCCCAGTGGTGGAATCCTGAGATTTCAGCACTGAGGAAGAACAGCAGGAGGCTCTTCAATCATGCTAAGCGAACAGGCCTTTGGCAACCATACAAATATGCACTCAAAGTTTTCAAGAAGGCCATAAAGAGGGCGAAACGCGAATCTTGGGAAAACTTCTGCAACAACATAGAAGAGAACTCTGAAGCCAACAGGCTGAGGAAAGTTCTCTCGAAATCCTCTTCGAGTACGAACTCTATTCAGATGCCTAACGGTGACGGGACGACATCATGTAACGAAATTCTGGAGGTCCTTATGAGCACTCACTTCCCGGGCTGCCAGGACGACACCTCCGGCTTTTCGCCCGGTCCTAGGACCTACTTGTCTTTGGGTGATACCGTTAGTGACGTTGTAAGTGAGGAGAGGGTGGAATGGGCTTTAATGTCCTTCCATGCCTATAAATCTCCGGGCCCCCTGCTTTCTCAGATTTTTACATCCCGCCTCACCATGACTCACATACCACATGAGTGGACAAAGGCAAAAGCTGTATTCTTACCAAAAGGAGGCAAGACCGCTCATGTGAAACCGAATGATTTCAGGCCTATAAACCTCACTCCATTCTTCCTTAAAACTCTAGAGAGGCTCATCGACGAATATATTCGACGGAGTATAAAAAATTACAACCTCTCCCCGAACCAGCATACATATTCCAAAGGAATATCCGTGGATACCGCACTCCATCCAATAGTATCGACGATTGAAAAAGGATTGGCCTTAAAGGAATACACGCTCGGAGTTTTTCTCGATATCGAGGGTGCTTTGAACAATGTCTACCCGAAGTCTGTTGTTGTGGCGGGGGTGCAGCGGGGTCTGATAGATTTTGTTGGGCTCCTTCTTGAAAAGAGAACTATTCTATCGAAACCGGGGGATGGTTCCATCACAAAGTATATAACCAGAGGCACCCCCCAAAGGGCGTGAACAGTGAACACCCTACTTCTAAGCCTAAAGGGCACCGGTTGTCAAGTCATAGCGTACCCTGATGGCATAGCAATCGTGGCAACGGGCAAACATCTTCAGGCCCTTTATGCCAGTAAGACGGCTATAGGCAAAAAATGGGGAATAAAACCACACATATTACACTGGATGTACACAGATAAGACCCATCCTTGTCTACGGGGTCACTGTATGGTGGCCTGCGCTAAATAACACTTTGTCCAGAGCCAAGGTGGAACGGGTGCAGAGGACGGCTGCCATGCTAGTCACGGGAGCACAGTCCACTTCTTCTTCTTTCTTTTTTTTGGCGCTGTAACCGCCTAAGCGATTTTGGCCGAGTTCAGCAAAGCACGCCAGTCGTTTCTCCTCTGTGCCAACTGACGCCAATTGGAAACGCCAAGTGAAGCCAAGTCCTTCTCCACCTAATCTTTCCATCGCAGTGGGGGCCTCCCTCTTCCTCTGCTACCACCAGCGGGTTCCGAGTTGAATACTTTCAGAGCTGGAGCGTCGGTGTCCATTCGAACGACATGACCAAGCCAGCGGAGCCGCTGTATTTTAATTCGCTGCACTATGTCCATATCGTTGTAAAGCTCATACAGCTCATCGTTCCATCGTCTGCGGTACTCGCCGTCGCCAACGCGTAAAGGACCGTAAATCTTCCGCAAAATCTTTCTCTCAAACACCCCAAGAGCCGCCTCATCGGATGTTGTCATTGTCCATGCTTCTGCGCCATATACCAGCACGGGCATGATGAGTGACTTATAGAGCGTGGTTTTCGTACGTCGAGAGAGGACTTTACTCCTGAATTGCCTACTCAGTCCAAAGTAGCACTTGTTGGCAAGAGTGATTCTACGTTGGATTTCAATGCTGACATTATTATCGGTGTTAATGCTGGTTCCCAAGTAAACGAAATTCTCTACTTTCTCGAAATTGTAACTGTCAACAGTGACGTGGGTGCCAAGGCGCGAATGTGCTGACTGTTTGTTTGATGACAGGAGATACTTCGTCTTGTCCTCGTTTACCACCAGACCCATTCGCTTTGCTTCCCTATCCAACTTGGAAAAGGCAGAACAGACTTCGCGGTTTTTGTTACCGATGATGTCGATGTCATCGGCATAAGCCAGCAATTGCACGCTCTTGTAGTAAATTGTTCCTGAGCGGTTCAGTTCTGCAGCTCTTATTATCTTCTCCAACATCAGATTAAAGAAGTCACATGAAAGGGAGTCGCCCTGTCTGAAACCCCGTTTTGTGGCGAACGGCTCGGAGAGGTCTTTTCCAATTCTGACGGAGCTGGTGGTATTGCTCAACGTCATTTTACACAGCCGTATGAGTTTTGAGGGGATGCCAAATTCAGACATAGCGGCGTATAGGCAACTCCTTTTAGTGCTGTCAAAAGCGGCTTTAAAGTCGACAAATAGGTGGTGAGTGTCGATCCTTTTCTCGCGGGTCTTTTCCAAGATTTGGCGTATTGTGAATACCTGGTCTATGGTGGATTTGCCAGGTCTAAAGCCACACTGATAAGGCCCAATCAGTTCATTGACGGTGGGCTTCAGTCTTTCACACAATACGCTCGATAAGACCTTGTAACCTATGCTTAGAAGGCTGATCCCGCGGTAGTTGGCGCGAATGGCGGGGTCACCTTTCTTGTGGATTGGGCAGAGCACACTTAAATTCCAGTCGTCGGGCATGCGTTCATCTGACCATATTCTGCACAAGAGTTGATGCATGCACCTTATCAACTCCTCGCCGCCGTACTTGAATAGCTCAGCTGGCAGGCTGTCAGCTCCAGCGGCTTTGTTGTTTTTCAGCCGCGTTATTGCTATACGTACCTCGTCATAGTCAGGCGGTGGAACGTCGACTCCGTCATCATCGACTGCGGGCTCGGGTTCTTCTTCTCCACAACTTTCCGTGCTGCTACCATTTAGTAGGGCGGAAAAGTGTTCCCTCCATAATTTAAGTACGCTCTGGACATCAGTTACTAGGTCGCCATTATTGTTCTTACAGGAGTGCGCCCCGGTCTTTAAACCTTCCGTAAGTCGCCTAACTCTCTGGTAAAATTTTCGGGCATTCCTCCTGTCGGCCAGCATTTCAAGCTCTTCGCACTCACGTATTTCTGCCTCTCTCTTCTTGTTGCGGCAAATACGTCTCGTTTCCCTCTTCAGATCCCTATAGCGGTCCCACATAGCGCGCGTTGCGCCCGATCGCAGCGTGGCCCTGTAGGCGGCATCTTTTTTCTCTGCAGCTTCCTGACACTCCTCATCGCACCAGTTGTTCTTTCGGGCTCGCTGAAATCCGACTACTTCTTCGGCGGCGGTACTTAATGAGCGGGAAATGTGGTTCCACTGCTCGCATATGTCGGTTTGTTGAAGAGTGCTCTCTGAGAGCAGGTGTGAGAGTCGAGTAGCGAAAGCGCTGGCTGTCTGTTGTGATTGCAGCTTTTCGACGTTAAGCTTTCCTTGCATATTTGGGCGCACATTTTTTGCTGCACAGAGGCGGGTGCGTATCTTGGCTGCAACAAGATAGTGGTCCGAGTCGATGTTTGGGCCTCGGAGTGTGCGTACGTCTAAAACACTGGAAGCGTGCCTTCCGTCTATCACAACATGATCGATTTGGTTTCTCGTTTTTCGATCCGGAGACAGCCAGGTAGCTTGATGGATCTTTTTATGCTTGAACCTAGTACTGCATACTACCATGTTTCGGGCCCCGGCGAAGTCGATCAGCCTCAATCCGTTGTCGGACGTTTCGTCGTGGAGGCTGAATTTTCCGACGGTGGTTCCAAAGATCCCTTCTTTGCCCACCCTGGCATTGAAGTCGCCAAGCACGATTTTGATATCATGACGGGGGCAGCGCTCGTACGTGCGCTCCAAGCGCTCATAGAAGAGATCCTTGGATGCCTCATCCTTCTCTTCCGTCGGGGCATGGGCGCAGATGAGCGAGATGTTGAAGAATCTCGCTTTGATGCGGATTGTGGCTAGACGCTCGTCCACCGGGGTGAACGACAGTACTCGGCGACGGAGTCTCTCTCCCACCACAAATCCAACTCCGAATTTGCGCTCCTTTACATGGCAGCTGTAGTAGACGTCGCAAGGCCCCAGACATTGTTTGCCTTGCCCCGTCCAACGCATTTCTTGGATGGCGGTGATGTCAGCTTTTGTCCTTACGAGGACATCAACCAGCCGGGCAGAGGCACCTTCCCCATTAAGGGTCCGGACATTCCAGGTGCATGCCCTCAAATCGTAGTCCTTTAAACGTTTGCCGTGGTCGTCATCATAAGGGGGGGTCTCATCCGAGGCTTTGCCTTGCTTCTTCACTGGAAGTGGTTTTTACGTGGCGGGCCCCAAGCCCAGCGCACAACCCATTGCTGGGACGGGAGTGGTTTCGCAACCAAATACACGTTTATATAGCAAGCCGCTTGCTCCAAGCAGACACCCGCTTGCAGCCGCACCTACTGGTGAACAGACGCTGCAGACTTCAGTGAGCCCTTAAACGGAATAAGTCAGAGTGGTCCCACCGAAGCTCCCTCTCTTTCTGCCGTGACCCAAGGCTCCACTCGGATTGGTTACCGCATCTCGCACATGCGTTGTTCACGTTGCCCAGAGTGCGCGAACGAGGACGCAAGAGTCGGGATTGAGTATAGCCATGCAACTGTAACTGCATACCCAGCGCAATGACTATACCCCATAGCACTCCATTTGCACAGCACAGCCCACTACACCAACCAAATATCTGGAAATAATGTTAAATCTTCCACCTGTGGATCTCTACGGAAAATTTAGGGCCGGCTGCAGTGCGGCCAGGTTAAATACAATCCAGCCGTGGAGAGACCTCAGATTTGGATACGAAAAAGTACTTAAAACTCTACCGGATAATCTGCGGCAGATAGATTATACCACTCCTATACTCTGCTTAGACGACGAATTCTCCACAAGGATCCCAGAGAGGAACGAATGGGAAGGGGCCACAGACCTGAACCCAGGGTCTACGGCCATATATACAGATTGTTCCAAGCTTAACAAAAGAGTGGGTAGCGGAATCTACTCTGACGAACTCGCGCTAAACCTCAGTTTTCGCTTACCAGACCATTGTAGTGGTTTTCAGCAGACTTAAACGCCATAATGGAGGCGGCACGGTGGGTTATAACCTCCACCCCTCCAGGACGGCCTGTTGCTAGCTATTCTGACAGCCAGGCTGCTATCAAAACTCTCAATTCTAATGGAACAACGTCCAAGGTATCCATAGAATGCAGGAAGATTCTCAACCTGCTGGCATCAAAATGCTCCTTGACTGTTGTATGGGTCCCTGGACATAGGGATATTCCTGGTAACTACCTAGCCGACGAGCTGGCAAGGAGAGGGACGCAAATATCTGAAGTCAATTCAGCTCAGAAGGCGGGCATACCTCTAACCTCCTGCAAACACAGACTAAAGGCGGAACTCGTCGAGGAGGAAAATTTCAGGTGGGCTGTGGAAACCACCTGCCATACTACCAGGCAAATTTGGCCAAAGATTGATGTAAAGCGATCCATAGCTCTTACCCGGCTGGACCGCTCCTCACTCAGATTAGTAGTCGGGATAATCACCGGACACTACCTGATGGGCACACACGGAAAAAGGCTGGGATACCCCCCCAACGATTTTTGTCGCAGTTGCAAAGACGAGGAAGGGGTGGAAACCGTTGAACACTATCTCTGCCATTGTCCCGCCTTGGCAGACACCCGCTTGCAGCCGCACCTACTGGTGGACAGACGCTGCAGACTTCAGTGAGCTCGTAAACCGAATAAGTCGGAGTTGCCCCACCGAAGCCCCCTCTCTTTCTGCCGTGACCCAAGGCTCCACTCGGATTGCTTACCGCATCTTGCACATGGGTTGCTCACGTTGCCCAGAGTGCGCGAACGAGGACGCAAGAGCCGGGATTGAGTATAGCCATGAAACTGTAACTGCATACCCAGCACAACGACTTTACCCCATTGTACTCATATACCCCTACAAGAACTAAGTGCAAAAGCTTTACTAATAAAATGAATACCAGTGTATGTAATGAAACTCAAGCACTACAATTAAGGGGAGTTGAGGTGAGGTTTTGAGAACTTTATGTTAAGAATGAGAGGGGCGTCTGCGCGTTGGGATGAAAGATCGTTTCAGTTAAACCATGATTGTTAATTTTAGCCAGATGAAAGCTGGATCATTTAAACTTCCAGAAGGTTTAACATTAGGGGGCACAGTCGATTTATGGAACAATTTTTCATTTTCTGTGCAAGAAAAGTTCTTGTCTTAAGTCTTTTGTTGACTTAATTTGCACAATTATCTTTCAGATCTTTTTTGATTAATTTTAATATTCAAACATTTAAAAGTTATGCACCGCCATGGAACAATTTTTATTATCGCTTCCGTTCTTCGCAAATACTTCATAGAAGATTTGTTCCCGTTCGTTCGCTGTCAGAAAGTTCCTGACACTTTAGTTCCCAAATGGTTCTTCGAGAGAAAGTGCCAGAATATGCCGGGGAATTTTGTTAAAATTTTTTCCTCTTAGAAATATTCCCGAAAGTATTGTTCGCATTTTTCCTGGAAAAAAATATGAAATATGAGTAACCAAGTCGAGGATTTTCTATCTTTTGGCCGTATTACCGACTTCCGGTTTCGACCGGAAGTGGGTTAAACTGGCCGAAAGTCCATTTATTTAAATGGGATATATATACATTTTAACCACAGTTTCGAATTCTGCCCATAAAATACAAAGCTTTTGTCGGAAACTTTTTTCCGATTTCGACCAGAAATGGGTTAAAATAACCGGAAGTCCATTTTTTCAAATTAGATATAAATGTTTTTCCTACAGATTCGGACTCTATGGAAAAAAACCCAGCCTTTGTTTGAATTTTGTTCCCGTCCCTGATTTATATTTTCAAAAATCCAAATAAAAGTAATGGAAAAGTGGTTTTGAAATCTATACTAATATATATTTTACACGCCGTTTTTTTCCGTTCGCGAAGCTCGAGATCGGCTGTACCGATTTTTTTTAAATTTCGGTTATAGGTTCTGGCTTCTCATTGTCTTAGGCAAAAAAAAGTTTAAATACTTCCTAAAAATGGAATTGCAGGACTTTAATAATCCTATAGAATCTAACATACATGCCCACGCTGCTCACGCCCTCTGCTGTTAAATAGTACGGAATACATCGCAAAGAAAGGGTTATGTATACATATGCAAACGTGCTAATGTTAACTTAAATGTTGATTCTTATGTTAAAAAAAACAAATATGTATGTACAGTTCATGGAGAAATAATGTAGGCAATTATGTGTGTAGAGTCCTTTATGTTGCCACAAGGCGCGACTAACATTGCTGTTAGCACTTACATTTGCATATGGCTATTTAGGTACATACATATGTATGTATATAATTACGCATAAAAACCCTGCTGCCATGTTTTTTTGTAAGTGAGCGCAGTATTAAAAGCAGCAACTCTTATCCATATATGTATATCGCAAAGCTCGAGAACGGCTAAACCATTTTTTTTGAAATTTCGGACACCTGCTGCAGACATCCAAAGAATGGTATCGGCTAACAAAAATCTCGATATATAACAGGGGCGAATTTTTCATACTCCATATCTCTGCAAAGGTTCATGGTAGAGTTCTGGAACTTGGTATTGGCGCACATGAAATCGATCGCATAATCCTGGAGAAAAATGGAACATATTGGAAAAGGGGAGTGGCACCTCCCTTTCAAACCGAATTTTTCATACTGCATATCTCTGGAAGTATTTATGGTAGAGTATTGGAATTTGGTATGGAGATATATGAAATCAATCCCATACTCTTGGATAAAAATTGGGCGCGTGGCACTTTCCATAGAAAAAGAAATTTTTCATACTGCATATCTTTGGAAATGTTCATGGTAGAGTACTGTAACTTGGTGTGGAGATACATAAAATCAATCGCATACTCTTGTAGAAATATTGGAGGTATTGGAAAAGAGGGCGTGGTACCTCCCATACAACCCGAATATTTCATACTGCTTATTTCTGGAAGCGTTCATGGTAAAATTTTTTAACTTTGTACGAAAAAATATGAAATCAATCACATACTTATTGAAAAAAATTGGAGTTATTGGAATAGGGCGTGGCCACTCCTATACAAACCGAAATTGTCATACTGTATATCTCTGGAAATATTCATGGTAGAGTACTGGAACTTGGTATGGAGATATATGAAATCAATCGCATACTCATGAAGAAAAATTCGGACTATTTGAAAAGGGGGCGTGTCACCTACGATACAAACCGATTTTTTCATAATAAGGATCTCTGGAAGTGTTCATGGTAGAGCACTTATTGCATATCTCTAGAACAAGGGTGGCCATTTCATAGGCACGCGTGACAAATTTTTCTCTTCTGCTTTCACACGTACACGAGAAAAACTGCGCTGCTTTCACACATCCATGCGCATAATTTATGAATCAGTGATGCCGACGATTAAGGTTTTGCTGCGATCGTGCGCAATCGATGCGAAACTTTCAAGCCATCAAGCAGTGATCGGACTTAAAAAAAATTCTGTGTGGTGGAATCTGTTAAAAATGTGGGAGGTTTCACAAAAATGTGGTAGATCTCTGGACTTGGATCAAACTTTGTACAAAAAATAAAAAAAAATCTGAAAAATTTCACCCAAATTGCAAATTTTTTAATTAGAATCTAAAGAAAATTAATTTTAGTATAATATAGTGCAAGATTGAAGTTGCTAAAAATTGCGTTGAATTTTGGCAATTTTTTCCTTGACAGTGTAAAGCACTTCCATATATATCTTGTACCTTTGAAAAATTCAATAAGACATTTCATTTTAAATTTATTTTATCTAAATATTTCCAGCGTAATATATGTAAAAAAAAGCTTAAGCTGTGTATTTTAGAAGCAATATTTCAGTTGGGGTGCAATTTACCCCAGTGTGTCGTTCAAATAAAACAGGTGTGTCCTCCGAAGCTTAAGAAATTTCTGCTAACTTCTGGAGTGCTGCCAGCTTTTTTTTTTTTATCACATCACGAAGTAGCGAACAAATGTGGCACGTTCCAGACACAGCTAATTGGGATTTGCTAATTTTGACAATTCTTAAGTAAAAGTAAAGAACGCCTCAGAAACTTTAGATGCACATAAATTTGCTAATACTTTCACAAAAAACGCCGTTTTTTAACATTTTCGCTATTATTATTATATTTTGCAATTTAACACAATAAAACCATGTTTTCTGTCGAAAAATTTATTACTGAGAAAATTTACTATTTCACAGTTTACTTTATCCTCCCATTCGGCTTTGTTTACTTTTACTTGAGAAATTTCATCGTCGCCGGGAATGCGGAATCTTGTATTATATCATTCTTGTTACCATATAATAATAATAATCCCAACGGTTTTTACCCTCCATTCCCGCCCATCCGCACGAGGGGCGCAGTCCGCATGACGTTCGGAACCAGTATTTTAAATTTTTGCGCCGAGTCACGATAGGCAGGAGTTTGTTAAGTGTCGAGATCTAAAACTGTTCAGCTACAGAACTAAATTCATCAGCCGATTTTATGTCTTAATTTTAATAATTCATTTATTGAGAGAGGACAGTATCGATTTCTTAATGCTGAAAAGCAGATCTGATATATCAAACGTGCTGGAATGAGAGTTAAAATCTTGGCATAAGCAACGAAATGGGTCGTGCAATTCAAAATTGGTTTTACAGGCTTTCAGAAATAGGGGACAAAAGTGTCTTGATCCGCGGGAGGGAACATTAAGGCTAACTTCGCCCAGAAGAAGCGGACTTGAAATTGAACCTGTTACTAATTTAACTATAAAAATTGTACCAAGCATTTGCCTGCGGCTGGAAAATGTATGAAGATTAATAAGTTTTAATCGGCTCGTATAAGGTGGAAGGTTATATTGAGAATCCCAATGGAAATTTCTTAAAGCAAAAAGTAGGAATTGTTTTTGAATTGATTCTATCTTGTCGGAGTAAATTTGATACCTTGGATTCCAAACCACCGAACCGTATTCCAGAATTGGCCTAACTAATGTTGTAAACAAGGTTTTAGTGATATAAGGGTCACAAAATTCTTTTGACCATCGTTTCACACAGTGGCGTAGCCAGGATTTGGCTTTGGGGGTGGATGAAAAAAAATTTCCATCGATAACTTAAATTTGTGACACACAATGGCTAGAGGTGTCGCCTGAGTGCATTCTTTCATATATTTATGTATGTGCCAGTGTTACCGTTAAATATTTTTTTTCTACTCGTTTATTCCATGGGGTCTTCATGCTTTATTTAAATTTAAAAAATTAAATTACTATACCGTTTTAAAAATCTGAAAATTCACTGCGAGAAACTTTTTTATTCTCTTTTTGTCTTCGCCTTCTCGTTTTTGCCTATATAAGTTTNTGAAATCAGCTTCATTAGAAACAGTGTCATCGTTAATTAAGAAAGAGATGTTCTTAAATATCATAACTTTACGACACTCACATATTGACTAGATTTGTTTATTTATTTTATTGTATTTTAATTTGAATTATTTGTTTATAAAAATATAGTTTATTCCCTAACAAACACTAAATGAAAATAAGTTTAATCTTTGAACAACATTAAAAAAAAATCGGCCAACTTTCGTAAAAATTTCGAACTTTCTATTTCTATTTTATCTCTTAATATTTTGTTCTTTAGCTCATTCAATTTTAGTCTAATAAAGTGCAAATTTAAAGTAGCTGTGATTTACAGTTGATGTATGGCATATTTTTGATGATGTCGGTAATTTTCTTCCATATTATCTAAGTATGTTCGACGATTTTTTTAATGAAGAAAATGAGCACCGCCTTCATCTAAAAAAAACTACTCATCAATACTAATCAACGATAAGTCGTAGCCATGTATTTTAAACTTGCGCTTTATTTGAATTGATCGGGCTACAAAACTGCATACTCAAAATATGTATTTCTAGGAAATCTAATTAAAAAGCTTTACGAAAGTTCGTTGATTTTTTTAATTTTGCGCAAAGATAAAAATTGGATTTATACGGGGTCTGTTAAAGTGTAAACGGCATTTTTATAAACAAAAAATTAAAATGATATAATTTTAAGATAAATGGCCAATCTAGTTGACATGTATAAAGTTTTGTTTCAAAGAAGATGTATCTTTTATCCATTCATAATAACTTAAAAAAAATTTGTTTGTTAAGAACTGTATCTTAAAATATCTGCCTTGGCATTTATGTTAAAAGTGTAAAATATGTAAATGTACCTACATAAACTTTCCCGTGAATACCATCAAATCATTGGTCTTGAAGGGAATCTATGTATGCATGCATGCATATGAGCAAATTAAAAAGTCGATACAATTTACAGTCGAAAAGTACAGTTTTTGTATAGATTATAGATTATTTCCCAACACTGTGGGAAACTAAGCAAAATGGCCTAGTGTATTTCGCAAATATTCAAATACATAATCTACCAACCGATAATTTTATATATTCATTAAAAGATAATTTGTCATCAGTCTGAAATAAGAAAATTATAAATCGGAAGGGTAAAATAGTATTGTGTTATTAATTCAAAAATAAAAGTTTCATTTCACTGACGAAGGGGGAGGATCTATCTATCTATCTTGCGTTTAGACACACGGATATCCTTAAAAGATTGCAAGGTATCTAAGCATTTAAATGATTTAAACTCATTTTTATAATGCTTAAATTTTTCTGTCAGTACCGACAATTCTCTTCCTATTTCTGTAAAACCATTTCTGGTTCGACTAAATAGCTTGAAAGGATCAACTTCGGTTGACATGCACTTTACGCAAGACCAGCGAAGGCCCTTGCCATCATTAATAGCGTCCAGAATTCTTCCCGTCAAACCAGCACATTTCAGATAGTAAATACCATCACACAGCCAGCACGGTAAGTAGCGTTCAGAATCGCTTTTAATTTGGCAAGTATCAAGATCACACTTCATATTGAAAGATTTATGTAATACACTCGTTAATAAAAGACAAACAAAATAANACACAGCCTTCACGATAAGTAGCGTTCAGAATCGCTTTTAATTTGGCAATTTGAAAGATTTATGTAATAATACTCGTTAATAAAAAGTCAAACAAAATAAATTATAACAATTAAGGAGCTGATGTAAATAGGTTTAAATAAATTTAGCGAACAGTTTGAGTATCACTGTAATTATGACTCTTAATAAACGCGACGCAAACTGCTGTGACAAGAATTACTAGAAGAAGTAAACAAAAAGAATAAAACAAATGTGCAAAAACAAAATGAATTCAGTTAACTACAAAGGATACAACAACAATGATAGCAACAAACGACTCGGCAAAATTATAATGTATGCTAGTGAAATTTAATTAAATTTAGTTTAATATAAAACACAATAACTTTCACTTACCTTTAATTATTTCACACTAAGATGCTCATAAGCACTTTTTATCACTACTTTAACTGACAATTAGCACAATAAACTTAGCAAATAGAAAGCCAAAATCAGAGCACAATAACGTACAACCTTTGCATTGATTATATTTTATAGTGTTTAGTGTTGGACAATTTTTGCTCTTAAAATTAAGAAAATTATGTCGAGCAAAAATAGAACTACGCAAAAACGAGAATATGTGGTAGATTTCAGACCTTGAGTGGTAGATGTTCAAAAAAGTAGCAGATCTATCACAATGTGGTAGAAGTCCGATCACTGCAAGACACGGTAAAAGTGTTTAATATGGAAGGGAGGGCACAATGTTTGGTGTATCAAGCGCCTGTATAGCGCCATTTCCCCTTATTACCAAATATTGAATTAATAAATTATTTTGTACATATGCACATAAATAAAAAGATGAATTTAAAATAATGTCAAAAAAAAATCATTTTGCTTTTAATTTAAAATAAGAAGATTATACAAATTAATTCAACTATTTGCTTTAATTTTAATTATAAAAAGTGAATTAAAGTATATTAAAAGGTTAACTATTTAATATAATCTCTACCTTTCACACTATTTACATATTAAAAAAGTTCATTTTTTAAATTTAGCGAACAGTTTGAGTATCACTGTAATTATGACACTTAATAAACGCAACGCAAACAGCTGTGACAAGAATTACTAGAAGAAGTAAACAAAAAGAGTAAAACAAATGTGCAAAAACAAAATGAATTCAGTTAACTACAAAGGATACAACAATGACAACCACAAGCGACTCGGCAAAATTATATTGTATGCTAGTGAAATTTAATTAAATTTAGTTTAATATAAAACACAATACCTTTCACCTACCTTTAATTATTTCACACTAAGATGCTCATAAGCACTTTTTATCACTACTTTAACTCACAATTAGCACAATAAACTTAGCAAATAGAAAACCAAAATCAGAGCACAATAACGTACAAGATGCTCATAAGCACTTTTTATCACTACTTTAACTCACAATTAGCACAATAAACTTAGCAAATAGAAAGCCAAAATCAGAGCACAATAACGTACAACCTCACAGCTTAACGTTAGCATTGATTATATTTTATAGTGTTTAGTGTTGGACAATTTTTGCTCTTAAAATTAAGAAAATTATGTCGAGCAAAAATAGAACTACGCAAAAACGAGAATATGTGGTAGATTTCAGACCTTGAGTGGTAGATGTTCAAAAAAGTAGCAGATCTATCACAATGTGGTAGAAGTCCGATCACTGCAAGACACGGTAAAAGTGTTTAATATGGAAGGGAGGGCACAATGTTTGGTGTATCAAGCGCCTGTATAGCGCCATTTCCCCTTATTACCAAATATTGAATTAATAAATTATTTTGTACATATGCACATAAATAAAAAGATGAATTTAAAATAATGTCAAAAAAAAATCATTTTGCTTTTAATTTAAAATAAGAAGATTATACAAATTAATTCAACTATTTGCTTTAATTTTAATTATAAAAAGTGAATTAAAGTATATTAAAAGGTTAACTATTTAATATAATCTCTACCTTTCACACTATTTACATATTAAAAAAGTTCATTTTTTAAATTTAGCGAACAGTTTGAGTATCACTGTAATTATGACACTTAATAAACGCAACGCAAACAGCTGTGACAAGAATTACTAGAAGAAGTAAACAAAAAGAGTAAAACAAATGTGCAAAAACAAAATGAATTCAGTTAACTACAAAGGATACAACAATGACAACCACAAGCGACTCGGCAAAATTATATTGTATGCTAGTGAAATTTAATTAAATTTAGTTTAATATAAAACACAATACCTTTCACCTACCTTTAATTATTTCACACTAAGATGCTCATAAGCACTTTTTATCACTACTTTAACTCACAATTAGCACAATAAACTTAGCAAATAGAAAACCAAAATCAGAGCACAATAACGTACAAGATGCTCATAAGCACTTTTTATCACTACTTTAACTCACAATTAGCACAATAAACTTAGCAAATAGAAAACCAAAATCAGAGCACAATAACGTACAAGATGCTCATAAGCACTTTTTATCACTACTTTAACTCACAATTAGCACAATAAACTTAGCAAATAGAAAACCAAAATCAGAGCACAATAACGTACAAGATGCTCATAAGCACTTTTTATCACTACTTTAACTCACAATTAGCACAATAAACTTAGCAAATAGAAAGCCAAAATCAGAGCACAATAACGTACAACCTCACAGCTTAACGTTAGCATTGATTATATTTTATAGTGTTTAGTGTTGGACAATTTTTGCTCTTAAAATTAAGAAAATTATGTCGAGCAAAAATAAAACTACGCAAAAACGAGAATATGTGGTAGATTTCAGACCTTGAGTGGTAGATGCTCAAAAAAGTGGCAGATCTACCACAATGTGGTAGAAGTCCGATCACTGCCATCAAGTCACTGCAAGACACGGTAAAAGTGTTTAATATGGAAGGGAGGGTACAATGTTTGGTGTATCAAGCGCCTGTATAGCGCCATTTCCCCTTATTACCAAATATTGAATTAATAAATTATTATGCACATATGCACATAAATAAAAAGATGAATTTAAAATAATGCCAAAAAAAATCATTTTGCTTTTAATTTAAAATAAGAAGATTATACAAATTAATTCAACTATTTGCTTTAATTTTAATTTAAATTATAAAAAGTGAATTAAAGTATATTAAAATGTTATTTTTTTAATATAATCTCTACCTTTCACACTATTTACATATTAAAAAAGTTCCTTTTTCTCTTAATTTGCACTCGAAATCGTTGATAACACTGTTTGCATCAGACGCGTGAGCAACTTATTCTCTTCATTCTCTCATCGTTTAGCAAAATTGAAATATATGATTGTGTGAGTTTTGGCCACCTCTGCTCGAGAATTGTTCTTGGTAGAGTACTGGAAATTAATCGCATAGTCATGGAGAAAATATGGGGCTATTGGGACGTGGCACCTACCATACAAGCCGAATTTCATACTGCAAATCTCTAGAAGTGTTCATGGTACAGTACTGGAACACTTCGTATAGAGATATATGAAATTAATCCCATACTCATTGAGAAAAGTGGGCTCTTTGAAAAGAGGGCGTGGAAAAGTACAAACATACTGACTTTAACTTATCTTTGAATGTGTATATAATTCTTCTGTAGGTATATTTGTGAGTGAAATCCTAAATGGCTGGAGGGATTGTAACAAAGTTTTGTGTGTTTGTTTGAATGGGTCCCTGGATAGTTTAGTTTCACAATTTAATCCGCCAGTTGGCGCTGGAGTTGAGTTATTACTTAAAATCTTTTTTATGATCCGGTTTGGCGAATATTTAAAACATGTATTGGAGACGGTAAAGGCAGCCCAATTGCCAGGTGGTGCTGAGGTCGAGCTATTACTAAAAATCGACAAGTGAGAAAAGGTGCCGTAAATGTCAGACTAAATCGACCTGTTGCACCATTGAGTATATCGAACTCTGGTGTTTTACGATTGGCTCAATGGATGTGAGTTGCCAATATTATTATGCGTTAAAGCTTCACTCGACGAAACCAGGGTTGAGTTGTGCAGAGGTAAATCTCAAATCACCAACTGTCGAAATACCTTAAAAGCCAGTTTCATGAAAGCAATTTAATGAAAATTTATTTTTTTAATTGAATTTAATATAGAACCTGACAGAAAAAAATAATTTTTCACTTAAATTATTTTCGCGAAACTGGTTTTTAAGGTATTTCATCTCAGTCTATATATGTATATTGTATTTCTGTTGAACAGGGATACGCATTCATTTTGAAATTGCCACCAACTATAAGATGAAGTTTCTAGGGCACATTCACTACAGATCCGGATCATTGTTGCCACCAGGAAACTTCTCATGGACATAACACTTTCGTTCGGTTATTTAAGGCGGCAAACGACCACCAAACCATAGTCGTAGCCGATGAATGTGCCAGTACAAATCGTAAATGTGGATTATTGGAGAAACTGTTGGACCAAAATGTTTAAATTAAAAATCCAATTTTCGGCGGCACAAAGTTCGCCGGTTCTTTAGATTAGTACATATATTTTATTTTTTGTTTAAAAGCAAATAACCGGGTAACAAATCTCGCAGGTTGAAAGAACCCCTGTCAACATATTCGGGTGGACAATACGAACCGTCGTGCATTTTTAAATAGTTATGCAGAACTACCGTGGCGCAAACAACTTTCTCTGCTGATTTTGGAGACATATTCAATGTTCTGCGCGAATTTCTCTATCTGGCTATCAAAATCCAAAACGCATTTTCGATCGTCCGTCGTGCTCGAGAAAGTCTTTTATTAAAATTGTTCCTTTTTTGCGTTAAAAGAAGCCCAGGGTAAGGCCTCAAAAACAGTTCACGTACCCAGAAGCGCTTCTTTCGTTGCTGTGATACAACTACTGCCTTTACGCACAAAATAATATTTATGAATTCCAAAAAAATCGACAAATTCGCTAAAGATATTAAATTCATTCCCCATTGTGGCACACAAATAACCTCACTTCAAAATTCTAAGATATTTTCATTTTATGATTTCACAGGCGCAATGTCGAACGTATATTGTGTAACTTGACGCATAAGCACCGTCGACGTTGACGTAAATTTAAATGCTTAGTTCGGATTTTTGCATTTAAGATATCATATTCCTGGTGAGTTTTGCCGCAAACCACACGATTTAGTTGAATTAGATCGTTTCAAAGCAAGTGAATTCAGGCAGTTTTGGCTATATACTGGGCCTGTCATATTAAGAGGCATATCAAGCGATGAAGGGTATACCTATTTTTAGCAACTAAGCCTCGGCTGAGGATTCTGATGCTGGAGGACATGGACAAGATAGATTAATTAAGTCAGTCTGAAGATTATTCTGACGTGCAACGGCCAAATATTTCCTTAGATGGACTATGAAGACGCTTACGTTTAGACACACGGATATCCTTAACAGATTGCAAGGTATCTAAGCATTTAAATGATTTAAACTCATTTTTATAATGCTTAAGTTTTTCTGTCAGTACCGACAATTCTCTTCCTATTTCTGTAAAACCATTTCTGGTTCGCCTAAATAGCTTGAAAAGATCAACTTCGGTTGACCTGCACTTTACGCAAGACCAGCGAAGGCCCTTGCCATCATTAATAGCCGCCAGAATTCTTCCCGTCAAACCAGCACATTTCAGATAGTAAATGCCATAACAGAACCAGCACGATAAGTAGCATTCAGAATCGCTTTTAATTTGGCAAGTATCAAGATCGCACTTCATATTGAAAGATTTATGTAATAACACCCGTTAATAAAAAGACAAACAAAATAAATTATAACAATTAAGGAGCTGATGTAAATAGCTTTACATAAATTTAGCGAACAGTTTGAGTATCACTGTAATTATGACACTTAATAAACGCAACGCAAACAGAGTTACTAGAAGAAGTAAACAAAAAGAGTAAAACAAATGTGCAAAAACAAAATGAATTCAGTTAACTACAAAGGATACAACAACAATGATAGCAAAAAACGACTCGGCAAAATTAGAATGTATGCTAGTGAAATTTAATTAAATTTAGTTTAATATAAAACACAATAACTTTCACTTAGCTTCAATTATTTCACACTAAGATGCTAAGATAAAACTACGCAAAAACGAGAATATGTGGTAGATTTCAGACCTTGAGTGGTAGATGCTCAAAAAAGTGGCAGATCTACCACAATGTGGTAGAAGTCCGATCACTGCCATCAAGTCACTGCAAGACACGGTAAAAGTGTTTCATATGGAAGGGAGGGTACAATGTTTGGTGTATCAAGCGCCTGTATAGCGCCATTTCCCCTTATTACCAAATATTGAATTAATAAATTATTATGTACATATGCAAATAAATAAAAAGGTGAATTTAAAATAATGCTAACAAAATCTTTTTGCTTTTAATTTAAAATAAGAAGATTATACAAATTAATTCAACTATTTGCTTTACTTTTAATCTATATTAATAAAAATGTTGTGTTCGTATGTCACGGTCGTCAAAAGTCGAGAACGGCTGAACCGATTTGAATAATTTTTTTTGTATTGTTCGGTATAATACCGGAACCAATGATATCGCAAAAAAACTGGAGGGTTGCCACGTATTTGAAAATTTTTAAACCCAAATATATTGATAAAATAAATAAATCATTGCAATATGGGTATCAAATTAAAGAGGTTTAAGAAAGATAGCTGCTGGAAGTGCTTTTGACGGGGATTGCCACCTATTTGAGAATTTTAACTCAGTTAAGTTGATTAAGTAAATGAAATATTGCAATTTGGGTATTAAACTTTAGATTTTTAAGAAAGCTTACAGCCGAATATATTTTTGAGGAGGGTTGTTACCTGTTGAAAATTTAACTAAATTTAATCGATAAAATAAATGACTTATTACAATATAGGTATCAAATTAAAGAGGTTTGAAAAAGATGACTGCTTTAAATATTTTTGAGGAGGGTTGCAACCTATTTGAACATTTTAACTCAGTTAAATTGATAAAATAAATGAAATATTGCAATGTGGGTATTAAACTTTAGAGTNTTATGGTGATCGCCTCAAGTGTAACTTATACATCTCTTGCTGCTTATTCAAATCCGCCGCTTACCACAAAGCTCGCCCCAATCACGTTCAGGGAAAAATTTTTGGTTATTTTATTTTTCAATTTTTTTAATATTTGTAATTTAAACCGCTCCTGGAGTGACTTAACAGTGGTTTGTTTGGAATAGTTCACAAATATGCATTTATACTAACACAAGCAAACATTTATTTGATTGGCTGTCTCCCTTTGATTGCGGAATAAAAACACATACTGAAGATACGTTACTATCAATATAGAAGTATTAGATATATGGCTATCCCATTGAAACACATGCGTTTGAAATCGACGCTTTGCTCGATGCTCTTCGCTCGCCGCTCCACTATGTTTTTGGCCTAAGTATATTGCGAGTAAAGAAATTTTGAATAACATCAGAGAATATAATCATGATTATGATTACTATTACTATTGTGAACTCCTGTTATATGCCCAAACCAACATTCCCAAATTAAAGCGAATTCAGATGGGCATTTACGATCGCATCATGCAAGTGTNCGTGACACCCACATATCTGTTGCCAGTTGTAATATCGAGAAAGTAGAGAATGTCGTTTAGTTGGGAACCAGCATTAACACCGATAATAATGTCAGTATGGAAATCCAATGCAGAATCACTCTAGCCAACAAATGCAACTTTGGACTGAATAGGCAATTCGGGAGTAAAGTTCTCTCTCGACGTACAAAAACCACACTCTATATCTCACTCATCATGCCCATGCTGGTATATGGCGCAGAAGCTTAGACAATGACAACATTCGATGGCTTGGCCACGTCGTTCGAATGGGAAGCGACGTTCCAGTTCTGAAAGT
>NW_016159811.1:0-31884 GCF_001687245.7 Rhagoletis zephyria | reverse complement strand
TAAGCAGTAGCTTAATACCATGCCAAAAATTACTCCGGGAGTGGAGTGTGGGTGATGCTCAAAGCACCGTGTGATAGCCAAGCTGGGTTAGCGTTGACCATAGCTGAAAATGACAGCGACTTATCACTTCACTAAGTTCAGCGAAGAGATATTTGAGAATTGCATAAAAAATGCATACCCAATTAAGCACGAGCGAAGACGTCTGTGTGTTCGCTGTTCTTTGTTTAAGCGGGAAATGCGTAAGTCGCTTAAACAATAACATATGCGTCGATAAACACCGTTGTGGAAGGAGAAGAATCAGTTAATTATCCAACGGAATTTTTGAAATCGATTGATCTTCCAGGGATGACCCCACATACTGAATTGAAAATGGGTGTACCAATTATCACGTTGCGGAATATTAATCAGCTAAAACTCCGCAACAGTATGCGACTCGCAGTCAATAAATTGATGAAGAACGTAGTGTAAGTAAAGATTTTTACGTGGCCTTTCAAAGGTGAAGAATTCCCATGATTCCGACCGATACACCATTTCAATTTTAAAGATTGCAGTTCCGAATTCGATTGACATTCGGAATCACAATCACTATTGCTCAAGGTTACTCTTTGGAAAAGTATGGTTTAGAGTGAGATGCGGATTGATTCTTAGATGTTGCGTGTTCCCGTGTCGGCAATAGGGATGCAAACGATGCATCGATATTTTTGAAACATCGATAATATCGGTACAAAATTCGATGTTTGCCATCCATGTTTACAATTTCCTAAAATCGCTAAATTGACGATACATCGATGCCAGTTTCAGCGATGTTTTAACATCGACTTTAGTGTGATGATTTAGTGAATTCAACTTACCCATTATGCTCCTAAAATTTTTTGACTGCCCATGAATTTTATTACTTATTCTTTTGGGGAAAATTCAGAAATTCCGTGTATACTCTTATCTTTCGATATTAAAAATGCGTACATAATCATTAAAAAGGGACCGGGTTCCCGTTGAAATATCAACGAATTTGGGGCTTGGAACTTTAGGCTCGGCGAACTTACGACGGCATGCATTTTTATTATATTTATAGGAAGGGCAAAGGAATATTATAGAAATACAGGGAAATACATCCATATGTAAGTATTTTTCTAATTGAATTACAATGAGTATGAATTAAAAAGTATTAAATTTTCCTTTCAATGTGACTACAACCTAACAAATTTGGAAACATCGGAAACCATCGATATATCGATGATTTTGTGGCGATGTATTTTAGCATCGATGTTCATTTGTCCGATGCATCGAAACATCGATGTATCGATGTTACTCCCCAAAATTTGCATCCCTAGTCGGCAAACCAGATATCCTTGATATCAATGCAGAGAATGGAAACACGACAATATTGTGTGCACACAAGTACTTATTACAAAATCAAACTCATATGAAACGTATGCTTTGTTTCGTTAATAATTTATCATCCATGTAACAGGAATATGCCACAGCAAAGCGTGGCAGGGTATAGGTATAGCTAGTTTAAATTATAAAAAGTGAATTAAAGTATATTAAAAGGTTAATTATTTAATATAATCTCTACCTTTCACACTATTTACATATTAAAAAAGTTCCTTTTTCTCTTAATTTGCAACTCGAAACCGTTGATAACACTGTTTGCATCAGACACGTTAGCGACTTATTCTCTTCATTCTCTCATCGTTTAGCAAAATTGAAATATGGGCATTCCCATGGTGGCGCACGTGACAGTCGTACGATTTCAATGTGATACAAAAAAGGAATACCATTTGTTTTCTTTAAGTTTTTTGGGCCATTGTATAGCACATAATTAGCTCTATATTTTACCGAAAAATGAAATCCATCGAATTGGTTGGTCCTGAAATATAAACATTTAAAGAGAGTGTCGTTACGTGACAAAAAATGGAAGTTGATTTTTTCTTTTCTTACAAAATCGCAAAACTCTGCGAATTGTGGATGTCTGTTTTCATGAAACTTATTTTAATATGATTTGGAGCAATTCTAGTTGTTTTTAGAGTTTTTTGAATTAATGCAAATTGTTTCAATTCTCTTTTACAACCCCAAGTGTGAAACGTGACGTGACGTGGCGTCACGTGACATAAATTTCCATCGTTATATTTTTGTTAATATTGCTTTTAAATGAATAAAGCATGTATTTTATGTCGAATATACTTTATATTTTGACTTCAGCGCCTATTCAGTGTCAATTTACTGGAAATCTATGATTTATTATGTTTCAACCACATACGCCAAATTCGAACCAAATCGGACCACGAATACGGTTTTTCGAAATATCTCGACCTTGGCACCACCTAGGAAGACCATTTTATGCAAACATGATTCTACTTACATAGCCAGTATATATTTTAAAAAGCAGACAAATCGGCCCGTAAATACGTTAGATATAAAACTTTTATTTTTTTTTGGCGTGGTGGACCTTCCGCTGGAAACACCCATATATGATTGTGTGAGTTTTGGCCACCTCTGCTCGAGAATTGTTCTTGGTAGAGTACTGGAAATTAATCGCATAGTCATGGAGAAAATATGGGGCTATTGGGGACGTGGCACCTACCATACAAGCCGAATTTCATACTGCATATCTCTAGAAGTGTTCATGGTACAGTACTGGAACAATTCGTATAGAGATATTTGAAATTAATCCCATACTCATTGAGAAAAGTGGGCTCTTTGAAAAGAGGGCGTGGTAAAGTACAAAGATACTGACTTTAACTTATCTTTGAATGTGTATATAATTCTTCTGTAGGTATATTTGTGAGTGAAATCCTAAATGGCTGGAGGGATTGTAACAAAGTTTTGTGTGTTTGTTTGAGTGGGTCCCTGGATAGTTTAGTTTCACAATTTAATCAGCCAGTTGGCGCTGGAGTTGAGTTATTACTTAAAATCTTTTTTATGAACCGATTTGGCGAATATTCAAAACATGTATTGGAGACGGTAAAGGCAGCCCAATTGCCAGGTGGTGCTGAGGTCGAGTTATTACTAAAAATCGACAAGTGAGAAAAGGTGCCGTAAATGTCAGACTAAATCGACCTGTTGCACCATTGAGTATATCGAACTCTCGTGTATTACGATTGGCCCAATGGATGTGAGTTGCCAATATTATTATGCGTTAAAGCTTCACTCGATGAAACCAGGGTTGAGTTATGCAGTGGTAAATCTCAAATCACCAACTGTCGAAATACCTTAAAAGCAGGGATACGCATTCATTTTGAAATTGCCACCAACTATAAGATAAAGTTTCTAGGGCACATTCACTACAGATCCGGATCATTGTTGCCACCAGGAAACTTCTCATGGACATAACAGTTTCGTTCGGTTATTTAAGGCGGCAAACGACCACCAAACCATAATCGTAGCCGATGAATGTGCCAGTACAAATCGTAACTGTAGATTATTGGAGAAACTGTTGGACCAAAATGTTTAAATTAAAAATCAAATTTTCGGCGGCGCGAAGTTTGCCGGTTCTTTAAATTAGTATATATATTTTATTTTTTATTTAAAAGCAAATAACCGGGTAACAAATCTCGCAAGTTGAAAGAACCACTGGACGAATTGTTGGAAGAAAATCGTCGAATTTTTTGCATTTTCCATTTTCTTCCCTGTCAACATATTCGGGTGGACAAATCGAACCGTCGTGCATTTTTAAATAGTTATGCAGGACTACCGTGTCGCAAACAACTTTCTCTGCTGATTTTGGAGACATATTCAATGTTCCGCGCAAATTTCTCCATCTGGCTATCAAAATCCCAAACGCATATTCGATCGTCCGTCGTGCTCGAGAAAGTCTTTTATTAAAATTCTTCCTTTTTTGCGTTAAAAGAAGCCCAGGGTAAGGCCTCAAAAATAGTTCACGTACCCAGAAGCGCTTCTTTCGTTGCTGTGAGTTGTATGCTGCCTTTACGCACAAAATAATATTTATGAATTCCAAAAAAATCGACGAATTCGCTAAAGATATTAAATTCATTCCCCACTGTGGCACACAAATCACCTCACTTCAAAATTCTTAGATATTTTCATTTTATGATTTTACAGGTGCAATGTAGAACGCAAGGCGAATTTATATAAGGTGGTGTTACTAGCTCAGCTGATTTTGTGTATGTGTTTCGCCGCACGGCTTCTGATATCAAATTGAAAAATTTTTTTTGAATTTCTAAACACACTCTTACAGATTTTGACAGTTTATACCGCCAAAGCAAAAACAAAATACATGTACATTTTTATACCCGAGCGCACTTGTGCACAAGGGTATTATAACTTTGTTCACATAACGGTTGTTTGTAACAGGCAAAACGAATCGAGATAGATATAGACAAATGTATACATAAATGATCAGAATGAAAANGAAATTTAAGGACGCTAATTTACTTAAAATGTATACACCCCGGCTTATCATGTAGCGGTAGCTTTCGGAAAGGTGGAAAACATATATTTAATACTTGCGCCGGGTATTTAATGTTCGGCTCCGCCCGAACTTAGACTTTCTTACTTGTTGTCTTTGTACTCCTGCTATCACCTTATATTAATTCGCCTTGGTCGAACGTGTAACTTGACGCATAATCACCGTCGACGTTGACGTAAATTTAAACGCTTAATTCGGATTTTTGCATTTAAGATATCATATTCCTGGTGAGTTTTGCCGCAAACCACACGATTTAGTTGAATTAGATCGCTTCAAAGCAAGTGAATTCAGGCAGTTTTTGCTATATACTGGGCCGTGCATATTAAGAAGCATATCAAGCGATGAAGGGTATGCCTATTTTTATCAACTAAGCCTCGGCTGAGGATTCTGATGCTGGAAGACATGGAGAAGATAGATTATATAAGTCAGTATGAAGATTATTCTGACGTGCAACGGCAATAATTTCCTTAGATGGCCTATGAAGACGCTTACGTTAAGACACACGGATATCCTTAACAGATTGCAAGGTATCTAAGCATTTAAATGATTTAAACACATTTTTATAATGCTTAAATTTTTCTGTCAGTACCGACAATTCTCTTCCTATTTCTGCAAAACCATTTCTGGTTCGCCTAAATAGCTTGAAAAGATCAACTTCGGTTGACCTGCACTTTACGCAAGACCAGCGAAGGCCCTTTCCATCATTAATAGCGTCCGGAATTCTTTCCGTCAAACCAGCACATTTCAGATGGTAAATACCATCACACAGCCAGCACGATAAGTAGCGTTCAGAATCGCTTTTAATTTGGCAAGTATCAAGATCGCACTTCATATTGAAAGATTTATGTAATAACACCCGTTAATAAAAAGACAAACAAAATAAATTATAACAATTAAGGAGCTGATGTAAATAGCTTTACATAAATTTAGCGAACAGTTTGAGTATCACTGTAATTATGACACTTAATAAACGCAACGCAAACAGCTGTGACAAGAGTTACTAGAAGAAGTAAACAAAAAGAGTAAAACAAATGTGCAAAAACAAAATGAATTCAGTTAACTACAAAGGATACAACAACAATGATAGCAAAAAGCGACTCGGCAAAATTAGAATGTATGCTAGTGAAATTTAATTAAATTTAGTTTAATATAAAACACAATAACTTTCACTTAGCTTCAATTATTTCACACTAAGATGCTCATAAGCACTTTTTATCACTACTTTAACTCAGAATTAGCACAATGAACTTAGCAAATAGAAAGCCAAATTCAGAGCACAATAACGTACAACCTCACAGCTTGACGTTTGCATTGATTATATTTTATAGTGTTTAGTGTTGGACAATTTTTACTCTTAAAATTAAGAAAATTATGTCGAGCAAAAATAAAACCAAGCAAAAACGAGAATATGTGGTAGATTCCAGAACTTGAGTGATAGATGTTCAAAAAAGTGGCAGATCTACCACAATGTGGTAGACGTCCGATCTCTGCCATCAAGACACTGCAAGACACGGTAAAAGTGTTTAATATGAAGGGAAGGGCACAATGTTTGGTGTATCAAGCGCCTGTATAGCGCCATTTCCCCTTATTACCAAATATTGAATTAATAAATTATTATGCACATATGCACATAAATAAAAAGATGAATTTAAATAATGCTAAAAAAATCATTTTGCTTTTAATTTAAAATAAGAAGATTATACAAATTAATTCAACTATTTGCTTTAATTTTAATTTTAATTATAAAAAGTGAATTAAAGTATATTAAAGGGTTAATTATTTAATATAATCCGTACCTTCCACACTATTTACATATTAAAAAAGTTCCTTTTTCTCTTAATTTGCAACTCGAAACCGTTGATAACACTGTTTGCATCAGACGCGTGAGCAACTTATTCTCTTCATTCTCTCATCGTTTAGCAAAATTGAAATATATGATTGTGTGAGTTTTGGTCCCCTCTGCCTGAGAATTGTTCTTGGTAGAGTACTGGAAATTAATCGCATAGTCATGGGGAAAATATGGGGCTATTGGGGACGTGGCACCTACCATACAAGCCGAATTTCATACTGCATACCTCTAGAAGTGTTCATGGTACAGTACTGGAACACTTCGTATAGAGATATATGAAATTAATCCCATACTCATTGAGAAAAGTGGGCTCTTTGAAAAGAGGGCATGGAAAAGTACAAACATACTGACTTTTACTTATCTTTGAGTGTGTATATAATTCTTCTGTAGGTATATTTGTGAGTGAAATCCTAAATGGCAGGAGGGATTGTAACAAAGTTTTGTGTGTTTGTTTGAATGGGTCCCTGGATAGTTTAGTTTCACAATTTAATCCGCCAGCTGGCGCTGGAGTTGAGTTATTACTTAAAATCTTTTTTATGATCCGGTTTGGCGAATATTCGAAACATGTATTGAAGACGGTAAAGGCAGCCCAATTGCCATATTGTGCTGAGGTCGAGTTATTACTAAAAATCGACAAGTGAGAAAAGGTGCCGTAAATGTCAGACTAAATCGACCTGTTGCACCATTGAGTATATCGAACTCTCGTGTATTACGATTGGCCCAATGGATGTGAGTTGCCAATATTATTATGCGTTAAAGCTTCACTCGATGAAACCAGGGTTGAGTTATGCAGTGGTAAATCTCAAATCACCAACTGTCGAAATACCTTAAAAGCAGGGATACGCATTCATTTTGAAATTGCCACCAACTATAAGATAAAGTTTCTAGGGCACATTCACTACAGATCCGGATCATTGTTGCCACCAGGAAACTTCTCATGGACATAACAGTTTCGTTCGGTTATTTAAGGCGGCANTTTCACTCGACGAAACCAGGGTTGAGTTGTGCAGTGGTAAATCTCAAATCACCACCTGTCAAAATACCTTAAAAGCCAGTTTCATGAAAGCAATTTAATGAAAATTTATTTTTTTAATTGAATTTAATATAGAACCTGACAGAAAAAAATAATTTTTCACTTAAATTATTTTCGCGAAACTGGTTTTTAAGGTATTTCATCTCAGTCTATATATGTATAGGGATACGCATTCATTTTGAAATTGCCACCAACTATAAGATGAAGTTTCTAGGGCACATTCACTACAGATCCGGATCATTGTTGTCACCAGAAAACTTCTCATGGACATAACACTTTCGCTCAGTTATTTAAGGCGGCAAACGACCACCAAACCATAGTCGTAGCCGATGAATGTGCCAGTACAATTTTTAAATTAAAAATACAATTTTCGGCGGCACGAAGTTCGCCGGTTCTTTAAATTAGTACATATATTTTATTTTTTATTTAAAAGCAAATAACCGGGTAACAAATCTCGCAGGTTGAAAGAGCCCCTGGACGAATTGTTGGAAGAAAATCGTCGAATTTTTTGCATTTTCCATTTTCTTCCCTGCCAACATATTCGGGTCGACAATACGAACCGTCGTGCATTTTTAAATAGTTATGCAGGACTACCGTGGCGCAAAAAACTTTCTCTGCTGATTTTGGAGACATATTCAATGTTCCGCGCAAATTTCTCCATCTGGCTATCAAAATCCCAAACGCATTTTCGATCGTCCGTCGTGCTCGAGAAAGTCTTTTATTAAAATTATTCCTTTTTTGCGTTGAAAGAAGCCCAGGGTAAGGCCTCAAAAACAGTTCACGTACCCAGAAGCGCTTCTTTCGTTGCTGTGATACAACTACTGCCTTTACGCACAAAATAATATTTATGAATTCCAAAAAAATCGACAAATTCGCTAAAGATATTAAATTCATTCCCCACTGTGGCACACAAATAACCTCACTTCAAAATTCTTAGATATTTTCATTTTATGATTTCACACGTACGGAAGGAATCTTTCATAACCCCGCTACATAAAAGCGGTAGCAGGTCCTCGGTGGAGGACTAGGGAAAATTTTAGTTTGGCATCCCCCGCGTACAAAAAAAAGGTGGCTATGGGGGGGGTAGGGGGAGTTCTCCTGATTGCAAAGATATATACTTTTAGCCGCAGGAGGCTTATAGTTTTTAAGTTATTTGTTGTTAAAGTTTGTAAATTGAACTAACCTCTCGGCGCTATTTCACACAATAAACACTATATTTATGTAGACACTTTGGCAAAATAGTTGCATTAAAAACCCGCACAATGAAATGTAAACATACTTTTTACATTTATGATGTATTTTTAGTAAATTAAGTAAGTTTTAATAATTATCACGCACTTATATATGTATACGCACATTGTGAATACAGAACCGTTGATTCAACCATGGTTTCACACTGACATTAGAAGAGTGCAGCCACATCTAAGAAAATAACAATAAAAGAGAATAGTTTTTATCGTACCCATTTTCCTGCTCAGCGTTGAATTAGTAGTAAAGGAGCGCGCGATTTTTTATAAAAAATTTTCATTTTTTATGGAAGTATTGATTTTTATGGAAAAAGCGCCGCAGGCGAAAATTTTTAATAAAAAATCGCGCGATTTTTTATTAAAAATTTTCATTATTTATCAAATTAACGATGTACGTTTTCTACATTTGTGTACTTTGAACTACAATAACAACAGTAAATATTAGTTCCACCCGAAAAAAATAATACCGTTATGATCAGGAGTAAGACCCCTATCGATCCTAATATTATTATTTTTAATAAGAGCAATATATGTACGTATTGTACACTTATACTTCCTAATTATACGCACTTATTTGTGTATTTTTTTAACGTATGGTAGCATACATTTTGTGTTACTGTCAGCCATTGTTATTTCTGCTTGTTTGTGAAATGTGCAAACGTTTGTGAAGACATTTATAAACGCGTTTTACTTAATTAATTAATTAAGAATTGTATATTAAAGTGGAAATCTCAGGCCGGGGTTTTAATGCAACTATTTTGCCGAAGTGTGCACATAAATAAAGTGTTTATTGTGTGAAATAGCGCCGAGAGGTTAGTTCAATTTACAAACTTTAACAACAAATAACTTAAAAACTAGAAGCCTGCTGCTAAAAGTATATATATTTGCAATCAGGAGAACTCCCTCTATCGTTCCATAGCTACCTTAATGCGGAACTCCGGGGATGCCAAACTAAATTGCAGCCGAGGACTATCAGAGCATAGCTAAGCTCTCTGCAATTCCTAAATTATTTGAAGCAATTATTACAAATCAGTTGACGCATTCTACCTCTTCTAGCATTTCATACTGTCAACATGGGTTTTGCCAAGGGAAATCAATCAAGCTTTTACTTTTAATATCATTTAATGGAAAATGCCTTTAAATTTATGTTCGAATGTTTGAAATATTTATGTATTTGTTTTTTCTTTTAATTAATACTCAAAAAATTTTACACTAACTATTGGCAAATCTATGGCTGCTAAATAAAAATGTGTAATATTTTAAAGTGTACTTAATCAAAAGTCTTTTATTGTATATTCATGAATTCATTTAATTTTTTGACTTCCAAAGTAGCGGTTTTGGTCCATAATTGGACTAGTATTTTTCTGTCTGTTTTGAACTAGTATGAGCCTGGTATATTTCTGACCGAAATCTGACGATTGCCATCTTGAGGTACATCCCCATGTTAAAAATACCAGTTGCTTGCATGGAAAAAACATAGTTGGCTGACTAGTTGGGCATGCGGTTCATACTAGTTGTGAGGTAGTTTACAACTGGTACATTTGACTACAGGGTAGTTAAAACCAATGAAAAGAAAATTAGCCTTACTAATATGACTTAAAAAATTAGCATCTTTAACTGTAAAGATACGATGGGCACTAGTGAACGCAACCGTTACCGCCTGCCAGATGGTCCCCACGCTAACCGAGGGAGTGAGAGAGATGTTATATCAAAAAACCAGCTATCCTGAAATTCCTGCTCGAAAACGTTGCTAGCTCTTCGACTATTGGTATGTACAAGATATGTAAAATCAATCGCATAGTCATGAATAAAAATTGGGGCTATTGGAAAAAGCGGCGTGGCACCTCCCATACAATCCGAATTTTTCACACTGCATATCTCTGGAAGTGTTCATGGTGGAGTACTGGCACTTGATATGTACAAGGTTCATAAAATGAATCGAATAGTCATGAAGAAAATTGGAGCTTTTGGAAAAAGCGGTGTGGCACCTCTCATACAAACCGCATTTTTCAAACTTCATGAAGAAAAATTCGGACTATTGGAAAAAGGGGCGTGGCACCTCCCATACAAACCGAATTTTTCACACTGCATATCTCCGGAAGTCTTCATGGTAGGGTACTCGAACATGGTAATGAGATATATGAAATCAATCCCATACTCTTAGGGGAAATTGGGGCTATTTGAAAAGGGGGCCTGACGCCTATCAAACGCACCGAAACTATTACGTATCTTTGTATGGATGTACACTTTTGCTAGGTTATTTAAGACGGCAATGGAAATATGCCTTTTGACAACCACCAAACCGTAATATTAGAACATAAATGCGTCACTGAAAGTCATGAACTTGAACTGTAAGACCAAAATGTTTCAATACAAGAAATTTATTTTGGATGGGTCGAAGTTCGCCAGGTCGGCTAGCAATTTTGTAAATTTCTATTATTTTTATAATTTTAGAATCACTATTGAAATATCTTTGAACATGGGTAAATATCTGCCGAGGTAATTAAATCAAACATAGGAAAAACTTATAAAAAATATAAAAACAGTCCATTTAATTAAAAGACAATAGATGATTACAACAGAAAGTGTTTGGCCATGGGAGTATATTCAAATATCTTTGAATATAAATTCTATTTGCCTGGGTAATAAAATTGAGCATAAAAAAATACATACATACATATGGACATTAGGGTGATTTAAAGGTCGCTCAACGCTGTTGTTTGTTTTCCGGAAACTGCAGATTATAGATGCATCTTTATTAACAAATGGCTATATTTTCATCAAATCCTGTCGGATTTCCCTGAAATTTCGTAGGTAGGTTCCAAAATATCAGTTTATTGGAACTCAGTTTATATAAGTTCGATAAATTAGTTTTAAACGCATTTTATTAAATAGTTAGTAACTAAGTTTTGCCTTATAAAAAATTAATATTTGCATTATTTTTTTTGTTCACATTATAAATCATATCCTTAGTGGACCTCATCAATTAATATTATTAAACATCAAGTAAAAAAAATCACGAGATAAATATCACTCATATGCCATGTTGAATCCCAGTATTTTCCTAGTCATTGCAAATATTAATAGTATAATAATAACAATTTGGCGCTTACACCTTTGCTAAGTGTTTGGCCAAGCTTCTCCTCCAATTTGTGGTGTGTGTCTTGATGTTGTCACAAAAAGGCGCGGAGAAGCTTTTTCAAGGCAGAAATACACACGAAGGCAGTGTTGAGCGTTAATCAAATAATTTTTCAATCATTTTTTAAATTTATTAAAAAAGTAATTGCAATTATTTATTAATTTATTTGCAATTCGCAATTAAAATTTTAATTGCAATGAAACGTTTAGTAGGGTATTGCACACGGCAAATAATTTAATTGCAATCACTTTTTTGATAACAATTAGCCTACTTAAACTGGGTTTCAACTAGGCATTAAATGGCAAAAATGGCAAATGACAAAATTGGGCATTGAAAAGTTTTCGTGTTTTTATTTGTAAAAAATAGTCATTAAGTTCATTTCCACATGGTATTTTTTAAATGGAATGAATTTTTTGCCATTTTAATGTCTAGCGGAAATTCGGCATTATAAATTAAAAAAACAAATACGGCACAGGCCTGGGTTGTGGGTGGTTGTCATATTCACATCCCTGGCCTATATAGTAGGCTTTTATAATCGTTGATTTTTAATAAAATTTACAAACCAATTAAAAAATTGTTAATTGCTAACTGAAGAATATCACCGATATTCTCCACAACAATTACAATTAGTTTATTGTTTTTTGTTATTCTCTACAATTACAATTAACCACTTGTTAGTGGTGATAGTAGTAGTAATAGAAATTAACAATTAATTAATTCAAATTTGCCCAACACTGCTCGGAGGAGCAACCGCTGTTAAGAAAGATCTTGTTTTTTAAACTTTCTTTTGATGTTGCTTGGACCAGGGATCGAACCCAGGTAGTACATACCTCAAACCACTCTACTATAGCGGCCGCACAAGCAAATATAAATAACAGCTGAAATAAATAACTTGTTTTTTGTAGATTTTGTGAAAAATGTATGTGCTATTTTCTATTTTTATAATTTCTGCCTTGAAAAAGCTTCTCACGAAATCCATTTACTGTTCGGAGGCGGCGTAAAAATGTAGGTCCCGCCTTTTTATGTCAACATCAAGACACACACCACAAAGTGGAGGAGAAGCTTGGCCAAACACTTAGCAAAGGTATAAGCGCTAAAATATTATTATTATACTATTAATATTTGCAATGACTAGGAAAATATTTGGATTCAACATTGCATATGAGTGATATTTATCTCGTGTTTTTTTTACTTGATGATTAATAATATTAATTGATGAGGTCCACTATTGATATGATTTATAATGTAATCTTAGGTGGCTTAGCAACAAAAAAAATAATGCAAGTATTAATTTTTTATAAGGCAAAACTTAGTTACTAACTAATTAATTAAATGTGTTTAAAACTAATTTATCGAACTTATATACACTGCTTTCCAATAAGCTGATATTTTGGAACCTCCATACGAAAATTCAGCGAAATCCGACAAAATTTGATGAAAATATACCCATTTGTTAATAAAGATGCATCTTAAATCTGTTGGTTGGTTGGTTGCAGTGTTTCCTAGTCGCTGCCCAGGACACAATTAGCGCGTTATTGCGCCATTTTGATGCACTTATCGCGGGGGGATAAATATTTTGTCTATGCACTTCCTATGTTGCTAGGTCGAACCATTTCTACTCTCTAATGAATCTGCCGATTTCGCTAATGGTAGCTCCTGATAGGTCGGTTAGTTCTGCTACTAGATGTTTCCTTAACGTCTTGTGTCTAATGTTCAAAAGGCTTGGACATTCACACAGGAAATGCTGGGCACTTTCTTCGCTATCTTCTAGTTGACAGCTGCGGCAAATCATATTAAGGGGTAGACCTATTTTTGCCGCATGTTTGCCTATGGGCCAGTGGCCCGTGATGGTTGCTAAATCTGTGGTTTCCGGGAAACAAACAACAGCGTTGAGCGACCACTAAATCTTGTTCAAATAAGCTGAAATTTTAGAAGGAACTTGTTTTCCCTCTTATCTTCAAGAATCCGAACGTTCTCAGTCGAATTTACAAACAATTCCAGTTTTGAATCACCCTAATAGACATATATTTATAAAACGACCAGTTTGTCTGCACATGGAATGCAAGAAATAAATGTACTTATTTACACACAGAAATTATAGTACCGTCGACTTGAAAATGTACGATAAGCAAACAATCCATTTTCGCTACGATCTTTTTGCTTAGGTACGAAGAACGTTGCTTATCCGTAAATAAATAGAAATACACATACATGCATACATACATGCATAAGCATCCCTGCAGTACGGGGGTGCGACTACAGTACTGATGAATCGGTAGCTACCTGGTAAACGCCGTCGATTACCGACCGACTACTTGCAGAGTATTTCAGCGCTTACTTTTACAAAGCAATGTCCTAGGGCGTAGTCACCATCGGCTCTCTCTACACTACCGGGAGTTACAAAATTAGTCACTTGCGTGATTTATGGGCATCCTCTGTCGTAATTTTTCGCTATTCTGCTTCCGACTGGTTCGACTCTGCACTACCATGTGCACTACCACGGGTTAATAGAGAAGCTACCCTGCAGTACGGGGGAGCGACTACAAGACTGATGAATCGGTAGCTACCTGGTAAACTCCGTCAATTACCGACCGACTACTGCAGTGTATTTCAGCGATTACTTTTACAAAGCAATGTTCTAGGCCGTAGTCACCATCGGCTCTCTCTACACTATCGGAAGTTACTAAAGTAGTCACTTGCGTAATTTATAGGCACCCTCTGTGGTAGTTTTTCGCGATTCTGCTTCCTACTGGTTCGACTCCGCTACTTGCCTAGGAGTTGGTGCAGTAGCGGTTAAAAAGTAGCGATTGACTCCAGCAGCAGAGCTGGGTCGTAATGATCCCTTTAGGAATTAAATTACTCCCAATTGCAAATTACAAGGAAATGTAATTAGGAATGAATTCCTTCAGTCCACAGTCCTTGAAGTCATTTCAAATGTAATTGTTTTGTTTTTTTTTAATTTCATTACAAGGAATTCCATATTGTAACTGGAATAAATTACGTGCTAGTAATGTATTTTTTTTTAATTCCTTTGAAAGGATTGGAAATGTCATTGATTTTGTTCAATTCCATTACCTGGAATTGCAAGAGTACATTAGTTTTTGCAATTACTTAAAGGAATTGTAAAAGTAATCGTGAAACTGAAAGTTCATTCACGAATGTAAAATGTGGAACTTCTGTTGTGGTCAAAGATTAAAATCGAAAGCACACATTGGACATCTTCAATCTATATAATAATATCAATAACAATTCCAACGGTTTTTACCCTCCATTCCCGCCTATTCGCACAAGGGGCGCAGTCCGCATGATGTACGGTACCAATCTTTTAAATTTTTTTTGCGCCGAGTGACGATAGGCAGGAGTTTGTTAAGTATGGAGATCTAAAACTGTTCAGCTACAGAACTAAATTCATCAGCAAATTTTATGTCTTTATGTTAATGATTCATTTATTTCTTAATGCTGACAAGTAATTTTTAGCAAAAAAAAACCGACTTCAACTCTCATATAAAAATATATATATATATATATATCTCATGATCCACTGATCGGATGTAAACCAGATTAGTATGAGACCACCTCTGAGAATTATCGAAATCGGTTGACGTGGTCCAAAGTTATGCGGTAACATTCATAAAAAAAATATATAAAAAATAAAAAATATTCCGACGAACTGATAACCTCCTCCTTTTTTGGAAGTCGGTTAAAAAGCGAATAAGATATTTTAAATGTGCGGGAATGCGAGTTAAAATTCTGGCATAAGCAACGGAGTGGCTCGTGTAATTCAAAATTAGTTTTACAAGTTTTCAAAAATAGGGTATAAGTGTACAGGGAGGGTACATTAAGGCTAACTTCACCCAGAAGAAGCGGACTTGAAACTGAGCCTGTCAGTAATTTAACCATAACAAGTAAGAAAGTCTACGTTCGGGCAGAGCCGAACATTAGATACCAGGCGCAAGTAATAAATATATGTGTTTCACCTTTCCGAAAGCTACCGATACATGGTAAGCTGGGGTGTATCAATTTTGAGTAAATTACCGTCCTTAAATTTCGAAATATTGAAGTTTCAAGCATTTCTGAAATTTACCGTTATATGAAAAGCCGCCGTAATTTTAGTCCGATTTCAATTTTCAACGTATTGCTTTTATGCGGCAAGCACAATAACCATACCGAGTTTGGTACAAATTGGTTGAACGGTTACCGAGATACATATATGTGATAATAAGTGGGCGGTGCCACGCCCATTTTCCAAAATTTTATCATAACCGTATTTCTTGGTAAAGAGTTGTTGCAAACATCAATTTTGAATATATTAGCTTTAATATTTACTGATTTATCGAAGATATTGTATGTCCGTTATATGGGATGTAGGCGTGGTTATTGTCTGATTTTAAAAATTGTCATTGGTATGGTGTACCAAGGCCAACAACTGTGCCAAGTTTGGAAGAAATTGGTGCAGCGGTTACCAAGATATGCACACGTAACCATAAGTGGGCGTGGCTATGCCCGTTTTCCAAAAATTTATAATATTCTTATTTTCGTCTAAAATTTATTGTAAATATCAATTTTGAATGAATAATCTTCAGTAGTTACTAAAATATCGCAGTTTTCGTATTTCTGAAAATTACCGTTATATGTGAAGTGGGCGTGGTTACAGTCCGATTTCGCCCATTTTCAATACCAACCTACCTTGGATAAGTGAAAACCTACGTACCAAATTTCGTTGACATATCTCAATTTTTGCTTGAGTAATCGTGTACACGGACGGACGGACAAACGGACAGACGGACATGCGGACGGACAGACAGACATGGCTTAATCGACTTCTCTATTCATTCTGAGCATTTATGTATACATTTGTCTATATCTATCTCGATTCGTTTTGTCTGTTACAAACAACCGTTATGTGAACAAAGTTAATATACCCTTGTGCACAAGTGCTCTCGGGCATAAAAATTGTACCAAGCATTTCCCTGCGACTGACAAGTGTAGGACGATTAATAAGTTTTAATCGGCTCGTATAATGCGGTAGGTTATATTGAGAATACCAACGGAAATTTCTTAAAGTAGGAATAGTTTTTGAATTGATTCTATCTTGTCTGAGTAAATTTGTAAAAAGGGTTTTAGTGATATAAGGGTCACTAAATTCTTTTGACCTTCGTTTCACAAATGCAAGTACACCTTTAGCCTTGTTGACTGTCACATTAATGTGAAGATTAACATTAATTTTCTGATCGATTGTGATACCAAGGTCCACAAAATGCTATACCTGTTCCAAATTATGGTTATCTATTGTATAAGTGGCTGAACAGCTCTTCGCGAGAAGCACACTACTTCAGATATATTTAGATTTAGAGGCATACGATTTACATAGCACCAGTTAGCCATATTTTTAAGTCTGCTTATAGCAAATGCTTTTCTTAAAGTTTCACATCATCTACGTTCATCAAAATGTTTAAAAATTTAATATCTGTAGAAATATCGTTTATAAAAAGCAAGAACAGAATCGGGCCTAGGTGGTACCTTGCGGGACTCCTGAAGTAACATCAATGACGTCAGAAATTGTATTTTTAAACATAACCCTTTGTGATCTATCATAGAGGTATGAAGAGATCCAACGTAGAAAATTAGGTTAAAGACCAAGAAGATCAAGTTTATAAATGAGCAACGGGTGACATATTTTGTCAAATAATTTACTGAAGTCGGTATATATAACATCCACATTTTAGTTTTCACTAAACGCTTTTGAGATATAGGTTGTGAACTCACGTAAATTTGTTGAAGTTGATTTCCCTTGGCAAAACCCATGTTGACAGTATGAAATGCTAGAAGAGGTAGAATGCGTCAACTGATTTGTAATAATTGCTTCAAATAATTTAGGAATTGCAGAGAGATTAGCTATGCTCTGATAGTCCTCGGCTGCAATTTAGCTTGGCATCCCCGGAGTTCCGCATTAAGGTAGCTATGGAACGATAGAGGGAGTTCTCCTGATTGCAAATATATATACTTTTAGCAGCAGGCTTCTAGTTTTTAAGTTATTTGTTGTTAAAGTTTGTAAATTGAACTAACCTCTCGGCGCTATTTCACACAATAAACACTTTATTTATGTGCACACTTCGGCAAAATAGTTGCATTAAAACCCCGGCCTGAGATTTCCACTTTAATATACAATTCTTAATTAATTAATTAAGTAAAACGCGTTTATAAATGTCTTCACAAACGTTTGCACATTTCACAAACAAGCAGAAATAACAATGGCTGACAGTAACACAAAATGTATGCTACCATACGTTAAAAAAATACACAAATAAGTGCGTATAATTAGGAAGTATAAGTGTACAATACGTACATATATTGCTCTTATTAAAAATAATAATATTAGGATCGATAGGGGTCTTACTCCTGATCATAACGGTATTATTTTTTTCGGGTGGAAATAATATTTACAGGTGTTATTGTAGTTCAAATTACACAAATGTAGAAAACGTACATCGTTAATTTGATAAATAATGAAAATTTTTGATAAAAAATCGCGCGGTTTTTTATTAAAAATTTTCATTAATTATCGAAGTACTGATTTTTATGGAAAAAGCGCCGCAGGCGAAAATTTTTAATAAAAAATCGCGAGATTTTTTATCAAAAATTTTCATTATTTATCAAATTAACGATGTACGTTTTCTACATTTGTGTAATTTGAACAACAATAACACCAGTAAATATTATTTCCACCCGAAAAAAATAATACCGTTATGATCAGGAGTAAGACCCCTATCGATCCTAATATTATTATTTTTAATAAGAGCAATATATGTACGTATTGTACACTTATACTTCCTAATTATACGCACTTATTTGTGTATTTTTTTAACGTATGGTAGCATACATTTTGTGTTACTGTCAGCCCACGATTGAGAGAATACAAAGGTTGCGCCGATCTCGGACCGCTATTCCTCTCTTAACGAATTTGACAGAATCGTTGTTTGCATGACGTCACACTGGTGCAACTTGTTTACGTTTTTCCTAGCAAAATTTTTTCTTCTTCTTCCATTCTTGCTCACGTTTTGGCATTTCTCTCTCGCAATTGCACCAGTGTGACGTCACACAAAAGTTATTTTCAAAAATCCTCTCTGATCGGCGCAATCTTGTATTCTATCATTCTTGGGTTGGTACAGCTGGTATCACTAGCCGGTGGTCGCGGTGTATATACGTTCGTACACACGTAAATATATAAAAAATATTCTTGGCTAACGGCTTAACAAGGTGTACATATACGTATGTGCATACACATATTCACAGTCGCACATAATTAGCGCTGACCGACCGGGGGTGAAAAACAAATCCACTTGCTTCGCTCTCAAAGCAAAATATTTATTAACGTTGGAATACATACATACATGCATACATACGGTTACTGTACTCAGACAGCACAGTAGGACAAGCGCACAAACACCTCGCATAAAAATACAGTGGGTCAAAACTCAACAACTATTAAAATTTTAGTATAAATTATTGATTAAAAACTCAGTACAATTTAAAATCCCTAATACTACAAAGCAATGACTGACGAAAAACAAGATAAACCCACAGGTCTACAGGCCCCACAGGGCATAAGAACACGGTCGAAATCCCAAGCCGAGGAAGAGGAACTGATCCACATTCAAAAAAAGTTCCTCTTTGAAGTCTCTAAACTTGAAAAATTCTGCACTAGGTGGTGGAATGTCCGCGAAAGTGACCACACGGAAACAGGTCTGAAGACGTATCGGGAAGAACTGGATAAACTTGTGGACATAGTGAACCAGGCAAACGAAGCAGCGTAATTAAGTGGAATAGATGAGAAAACAAGAAGAGCGTGCGAGGCGAAGTATGACACCTGCATCGACTCGTCCATGAGCACCAGATTGCGGATAAATGAACTTATCAGCAATCTTTCAACAGAATCAGCCAATGGAAACAACCCACCGGATCCAGAGTCGCGGATGTCGACCGCTCCCCAGAATTACCTCAAGGTGCCTGCATGCGACACCGAAATCTTCTATGGAAGCTACGAAGATTGGCCATCGTTCCGGGACTTATTTACAGCGATATACATAGCACACCCAAAATTGTCTCAAGCTCAGAAACTACCTCAGGCAAAAAACTCGCGGCAAGGCAGCCCTTATTATAAGAAATTATGCGTTAAACGACCAAAACTTTGAATTGGCGTGGGACGCATTAAAATCACGTTACGAGAATCGCAGGATTCTCGTTGATAGCCAAATAAAAACCCTATTTAGCATCCAACCCCTAAATTCGGAAAATGGTGAAAAGATCCAAGAGATCCAAACCATTATTAACAATTGCCTCTCAGTATTAAATGCAAACGGCGTTGCCGCAGAAAGTTGGGACCCGATGTTAATATATCTCTGTACCTCAAAGCTCCCAGACGAAACACTCACGTTATGGGAGCAATCTCTAGACTCCAGAAAAGAACTGCCTCTTTGGTCAGAAATGGACAAATTTTTGACAACCCGGTATGAAGTGGTAGAGCGGCTTGGTACGTACAGGCCGAATAAACCTAACCAGAAGCCCATTCAGAATCACACTCCCAGGTCGTCAACTCCCGCTAGTCACTCCTTCAGCTACAAGAACAAAACCCGCGCATTCCATATGCAGCAGAAGAGGCAGGTATCTTGTAAGCTCTGTAACTCAAACCACTCGATGATGAGCTGCGTAAAATTTAGGGAACTCTCCGTCCAAGATCGTAATAAGTTTACTAAGGACAACAAATATTGTAGGAACTGTCTGGCATTCTCGCATACAGAAGGTGAATGCGGAAGCAACTTCACGTGTGTGTATTGCCAAAAACGCCACCATTCACTCCTACATTATGAGTCTATAAGCCCCAATCATCAAACTCTGGTGCTCGGCAAAGGATAAGCCAGGCACAGGCGTCGCCTCAAGCAAATTGCGACCCTGACAAACACTCAACCTCCAAGCAAACCCCAAAAAACGCAGGCCCCTCGAACACAGGCCAAAAGGACAAGGTATTTTCACATTTTGCTAGTAGTAGGGAGAAAACTTTGCTCCCCACCGCAATTGTACCCGTTTTACATCAAGGTGAAACTTTTCCAGTTCGAGCGTTAATAGATCAAGGGTCCCAAAAAACCTTTGTATCGTCCCGCATCCAAAAGCTGCTGGGTCTACCAACAGCAACACAAAATATGAGATTTTGGGTATGGGTGGACGGGTAGTCCAAAACGCTAACAAAACCTGCACGATGGCAATTTGCTCACCGGACTTGCAGGTTCAAATCGCAACTCAAGCGACAATTCTCCCAAAGCTTACCCAATTCTTGCCCTCATTCAAGGTTACCTATACAGACCTGAAAGAGTACTCCTCGCTCAATTTGGCATATCCAAATTGTTTTGCACCGGCCCGCATAGATATGGTGATAGGAAGCGATTTGATACCCAAAATATTCATCCAAGGACTACAAAGTAATGTCGCTGGAAGCTTAATAGCTCAAAATACAATCTTTGGGTGGATATTAAGCGGACCAGTTGTCGAACAAGTCGCCACGTTCTCTACTCAGGTATCAGAAACTCCAGATGATTCCCTCAACGAACTCTTAAAAAGGTTTTGGGAACAGGAAGAAGTCATTCAAGCACCCACTATGACAGAGGAGAATAAATACTGCGAAGAACTATATAAGAGAAACACCACCCGGAGAGAAGATGGACGTTACGAAGTCAAGCTCCCATTTAAGGAGGATTTCCCGCAAAATATAGCCTTAGGTCATACTCGATTGGCAGCACAACAACAGTATATCAGCATGGAGCGTACCCTGGAGAAGAAACCAGAGTTAAGAACCCAGTACTCAAACGTCTTGGAAGAGTATGTGACTATGGATCACATGACACGAACTTCACCCCTAGAAATTATTAAAAACGGAAAATACTTCTCATTCTATTTGCCCCACCGTGCTGTCTTAAAACCCGACAGCAAGTCGACAAAGGTGCGAGTCGTCTTCAACGCCTCTAAAATATCCCACTCTGGAAATTCACTAAACGACGTACTCCACACAGGTCCCACTCTACAGAACGATTTAATGGTAATAATCCTCCAATGGCGACTCTATAAGTTCGTTTTTAATGGCGACATTGAAAAAATGTACCGCCAAATCCTCGTCTCTGAGGAAGACCAAGACTTTCAACGGCTCCTCTTTCGCAGATCTCCACAGTCGCCACTCGAAGACTTTAAATTAAAAACGGTGACGTTCGGCGTGAACTGCGCACCGTACTTAGCCATCAGAACGTTGCAGCAATTAGCCGAAGACTAAAAGTGAATTTCCTCTCTCTTAAAATGCCTTGTTACGAGAAACATATGTAGATGATATACTGTCAGGCGGCCACGACATACAGTCCATTCTCGAAACAATGACCCAAGTAATCGAAGCGCTTAAGTCCGCAGGTTTCCCGCTGAAGAAAATAACAGCTAACCATCCCAAAATATTGGAATCAATTCCCGATTCGGAGCTTCTTCATGCGGACTTCCTCAAATTCCAAGACGCTAGCTCGACAAAGACGCTTGGAATAAGGTGGAACGCCCTGACAGATTCATTTTCATATACGTATGACCCCAGATCCGACACAAACTTAACGACCAAACGACAAATATTATCGGCGGTAGCGAAATTGTTCGACCCGGTAGGGTGGCTATCGCCCATAATGATACTAGCCAAAATTCTTCTCCAACAACTCTGGATGGAGGGAACGGACTGGGACGAACATGTAAAACCGGTATCATTCAACAAATGGAACGCCTTTCGCGAAGCTCTCCCAGCAATTAGTGAGATAAGCATCCCCCGGTGGGTACAATTCTCGCCCGCGATGGCCATTCAATTACATGGATTTTCGGATGCTTCCGAAAAGGCATTTAGCGCTTGTATTTATATTCGAATTCAACATAGCGAAACCTCCTTTTCGTCACACTTGCTTGCCGCAAAAAGCAAAGTCGCTCCACTACAAACTGTCAGCCTCCCTCGTTTAGAACTTTGTGGAGCAGTCTTGCTCTCCAAACTCGTGAAACAACTGCGCGCCCAACTGGACCTGCCACCCCACGAACTAACTCTTTGGTCTGATTCTTCCATAGTACTGGCGTGGTTAGAAAAGCCGCCGCACACGTGGAAGACGTACGTAGCCAACCGAATTTCTCAAGTACTTCAGAATGTCAGCAATGCCAAGTGGAGACATGTTTCAAGCGCAGACAACCCTGCAGATTTAGGAACCCGCGGATGTCGACCGCAAAATTTAGTTGGCTGCTCATTGTGGTGGAACGGCCCGGAATGGCTGGCTCAGCCCTCCACGTTGTGGCCTAAACTTGCGACGCAACATCCCTCTCCTCCAGAACAGAAGCAAGTAGAAGTGTACTACACTGCGGAAAATGACGATCTCCTCGAACGGTTCTCCTTATATTCAAGAGCACTTCGAGTTCTTGCATTCATGCTACGATTTATTAATAAATCTCCTAAACGACCACTTCCGTCCACCCTGATTTTAACGCAGGAAGAGATAAATATGGCTAAAGTTCGCCTCATCAAGAACGCTCAATATAAATACTATGGAGAAACCATCGCCACATTGAAGGCCGCGAAACCCATCAGTAAAAAGAGTTCTTTACTTTCCCTCAACCCGATGTTAGACAAAGCAGGCGTGATGCGAGTGAACGGCCGTCTCGCGTATGCTACACTCAGCTACAGCGAACGGCATCCTATCATAATCCCAGACAATTCTAGATGGTGCTCTCTTTTACTTGATTTCATTCACCAAACACTCCTTCATGCCGAAAAGCAACTTATGATTCGTATAGTCCAACAGGAGTTTTATATCCCACGTTTAAGGCAGAAAGTCAAAAAATGCATTTTCCACTGTAAACCCTGTACGATTTACAAATGAAATCTCAGATAATGGCCGCCCTGCCTCCAGAACGCGCAACATACTCTCTACCGTTTCATACCACTGGTCTTGACTTCGCTGGCCCGTGGTGAAAACGTCCGTCCTGCGAACCGCCTCACACACAAAGGCATATGTGTGCGTGTTTGTATGTTTTTCAACAAAAGCCATTCACCTCGAAGTGTGTTCTGATTTGACCACTGAGGCTTTTAAGGCGGCCTTTGCTCGATTTGTCGGCCGCCGTGGTATTCCACACAAAATCATGTCTGACAACGGCAAAACCTTTGTTGGAGCCCAGAGATCAATTCAAAGAGAATTTTCCCTCTTCCTCAACGAAGTCACTTCGGATGTGGCGGAAAAGTACGCTGTCCATGGGCTATCATGGCAGTTTATACCTCCCTACGCTCCCCATATGGGTGGCCTGTGGGAAGCAGCCGTTAAAAGTTTCAAGACACATTTCACCAAGGTCGCTGGGAGCCAAAAATTCACCTTTGAAGCCTTCAACACCCTCCTTGTGCGAATCGAAGCGGTTCTTAACTCGCGACCACTCTCTCCTATGTCCCAGGATCCCAATGACGTATCGGCGTTAACTCCAGGCCACTTCTTACGCGGTGCTCCACTCCTGTCAATACCAGAACCCAATGTAGGAAACCACTCCCTAATAAACAAGTGGCACATGCTTAAAGTTCTCCACCACCAATTCAGTTCGCGGTGGAAAAACGAGTACCTGAAAGAATTACATAAAAGGCACAAATGGAAAAATCCGCAAGTTAACATAAACGAGGGGGATTTAGTAGTCGTGAGGGATGATCTCTTACCTCCGAACGAATGGCGACTGGGACGCGTTGTGAAACTGCATCCGGGTCCCGATCAGAACGTTCGCGTAGCAGAAGTTCAAACTCAGGCAGGGACAATCACGCGCAATATTACGAAATTATGCCTACTACCCCCTATGTAGCTTTGGGGTATCTTTACCCTGTCCAAAACTCTTTTATACTCTTACTATTATGTGTTCAACTCATCTCACCAACTCATATGTTCATAAACGTATCCTTAAACTAGGCGCAAACCCACGAGTCTAATACCACTTACGATTTTTTCTCTGCAGATCATCCAAGGAAACGATGGAGCTGAACAAGTGTCGTCTTTGCTGCCGCGTCCACTCCTTGCGGTACTGTCATGCTTTCAAGGCCATGACTCCAGCTGAAAGATATGAGTCTGCGCGCGTACATAAGTACTGCGTAAACTGTTTGGCGACATCGCATGTTACGGGCGCCTGCCACTCACCTGCCAGCTGCCGTCGCTGCGGAAAAGCCCATCACACGCTGTTGCATCGAGCACCATCCTCATCGCCAGGTCGTAGTCGGCGAGAAATTAACAGGAAGAAAACCGTGGCTAGTCGACGGGTGATCCGAAAACCGAAGGGCAGAGTGCAGAGTCGGACTTCTACCCAGCAACGCATACGGGAGTTGTTCAAGCGGGCTATGCTTACGCTCCAAAGTCTACAACAGCTGCTACGTATTCCAGCGTTCCAGGCCGGCCGCCATGTCGGAGGCATGAGCGCAGATCTCACCGATTGTTAATCACTTTGTTATTAATGCACTGGTTCTTAAACCATGAATATGAAAAATTTTAAATGTAAACCCATTGTAACTTTCGAAATTTGAACCTACTCATTGTAACTTAATCTATTGTAACCTAATCATATTTGCTTATTATATACGGCGGTACGGGGTGGTCTAAGGCGGGTTTGCAGGAGTATCATTTCATTCGCTTTCGAACCGCTGAAGAGACCGCCTCGTTTATTTTGAAACATTTTTCGCGCCAATGGCACACTAGTACTCGCTAAGTAGTTTTAAATTTACCTTGAATAACAATTGAATTGATATAATAAAACGTTGTAAAATTATTGCATTCCACAAAGGAAACACCTTGCGTATTCTAAATTAACTTTGCACACCACTACTTCAGGCAAACCATGAACAGCGGCAAAAGCTAAAACCTTGTTATTGTCCATATCCTGGTTAGACAGACGTAGAGCCATTTCAAAAATATAAGAGTGGACTCTCTGCCCATGTACACTTTCTCAATCATATAATTTGATGCGAATGCGAATTTCGAATGCGAATGTGTAAAATGAATCATTCGTATATACAAAAATATTTTAAGCCAACGGTTCGGCAAAGTGTATATAGCAGGGGTGGGTAAGCCCGAGGCCGAAAAGAGCCACATGCAAATTGTAAATGCTACAAAGAGCCACAAAAAAACAACAAAAACAACAATTTTATATTTAAATACAATTTTCATTAGAAATGAAAAACATTAATTTTATTATTATTCTAACGTACGTAAGATATATATTAAAGAAAATTCAAAAGATCCCTTTGGTTAAATTTTCAATATATGGTTTTACGTCCAATTCAAATATCCAAAATAGTACGCGAACAGAAAATTTGCAGAAACTTGCAAGTTAGACAAGGAGCTGATAGAAATTTTGTTTACATTCAAAAGTATAAAATTTAAACTTAAAATAATTTGCGACAAATCATTCATTAAGTCAAAAACCAATTTCCATTCTCCAAATTGCAGGTATTGTTCGATCTCAATTTGCATATGTGTATATTAAAATAAAAAACAACACAGTGGGAAAGAATGTCCAGCAAAGAATCTTGCATTTTAAAAAGTAAAAAGAACCAAAATGTTCTAAGCAAAGAGAATATAAAAAGAGCCGCACTTTGCTGAGAAAATAGCCGCGTTTGTCCACCGTTGGTAGATAATATGTGCATTAGGGTGGTAAAAAACAGTAAAGTCGGAATTGTAATGCTCTCACCCCCTTGGATTGTTCTTTATAGAAGAAAAAAAGGAATACCCTTATTTTTTTATTTTGAAATCAAAAAATATTTGAAGGTCGCTCAAAGCGCTTAAAGTTTTCCATATATTTTTTATGGGAAAAAACAATTTCTCGTAGAAATGGTATATAATTCTTGAAAATCAATATTTTTCGACCGGAAAACTCTGGTTCTCTTCGGTAGACTTTCAGTAATAATACCCAATTGCTTATTTAAACATTTTTTAATACAAACGATTTTTTATTGGTCTCCGCGTTGCATTTTTTGCGGTTTTTGTGGGGTTTTGGCGGACCTATAAATTATAGTTGCGATGAGAAAATGGTTAAATAAACAATTGGGTATTATTATTAAGAATCTCCAGATAAACAGAGTTTTCCGATAGAAAAATATTGATTTTTAAGAATTCGATACCATTTCTACGACAAGTTGTTTTTTCCCCATATAAAATACAAGGAAAACTTTGGGCGCTTTGAGCAACCTCTAAATATTTTTTGATTTCAAAATAAAAAATAAGGGTATATATTTTTCGGTATAGAACAATCCTAGGGGGTGAGAGCATAAAAATTCCGACTTTACTTTTTCACATGCATTTTTGGACCACCCTAAAGTACATGCATATACATTTCTAAAGTCGTACGTAATTAGCGCTGTTCAATCGCGGTTGAAAAACAAGTGTCAGTCACCGCCTATCTTTCTTTGCCCTCGGTTGTGTTACCTTGTTTTACACATAGATTTGTGTTTGCCTCAGTTAGCATGTGAGATACCGCTTGAAAATCATCTCATACTTTATTCTTTCGAAACGTGGTTCTTTTGTTCTTGTAAATAAGTTTGCTGTAAAATCATACAAGCATGCCCCCCCTCCGCCGATAGTCCAAAACCAAAAAAAAAACTTTACAAGAGTGCGTTGGCTTTTCCACAGCTCCCAAGCTCTTCATATCAAATCCCTAACTCGAAATTCCTTGTAATCTCCGCAGCAAATACGGATAAAAAATTGACGCAGTTTTCGTGTTTCGCAGTGCACCGTCACTAAAGTTAATAAGCAACGATATTAACTCTGTCTCTGAACTTAGGGACGAAAATCTCTTACTATTAGTGAAAGATAACGCCACCTCAAATAAATTTATCTCAGCAAAACGTCTGCCTGGTATTTGCGATATAAAAGCGAAATTCCACGAAAACCTACTCTGTCAAAGGTACCATTTATGCTCCCTACTTAAATAACATCCCGGATGAAGAAATTATGCGTGCACTCGAACCTCGAGGTGTAGTAAATATCTACAAATTCCCTAAAAAGGTCGGTGACTTAGTTCAGCCCTCCGGGGTAGTGCTACTAACTTTCGACTCTTATAATCTACCAGAGAACATTAATGTATCGTGGCAAAAAGCAAAAATTCGACAATACATTCTTAACCCAATGAGGTGCAAGCAATGTGAAAACTTGGTCATATAAAAAATAACTGCAAAAACGATCCCACGTGTGTTAAATGCAGCCTTTCTCCACACCCTCGCGAATGTATTCATACAAAATGCGCTTATTGCGAAGAAGAACATCCATCCAACTCATACATATTTATGTGCCAAATTTGTACCTCAAAAAGAAATACTAAAAATAAAAATTCAAAAGAAACAAGCAAAAGATATATTGCAAGACATAAATTCCTCCACCATCTACTAATGCTTCTTATATTTATTTATTTATTTATTTTTTGGTTTGGGTGGGTTGGTCGGTTTATATAAAACCACCGCCAGGTTACTCCTCTGCTTTCAAAGTATATATCTTAGTATGTTGCTTTCCAAATGCCGTATTCAATCGTCGCTCCACTGATACACGATGGTAATACCGCTGAGGGCCAGAACCACGTGCAAAAGTTTCTGCTTATATGTGAATCAAACATCTTATTACTTTCAATTCTTTATCAATTATTATTATTTTTTTTTTTGTAATTTTACTTGCATTTATTTGTTGGATCTGCTTATTTTACATCTATTAAGCAACAACAAGTTTAAAAATCTTACGTCTAATTTACAATAATATGGCACAAACCCTGGGATTGAGCCCTGTTGGTTTAACGTCGCTCAACGAAAGGCTGGTAGATCTCTTCTTCGCAGGCGTGTTATATTTGTTGTGTTGTACAGGCCACTTGTCAGTGGATTTGGGTGGATTACAGATTAACCATCGGTATACCAAGGTCCCTATGTATATTTTCATTGCGGACATACCACGGTGCTCCCGTTAAGGCCCTTAGCGTTTTAGATTGGAATCTTGGGATCCAGCCAATGTTGGTTGCACAGGTCGTACCCCACAGTTGAATACCATACATACATATAGGCTTAATGACTATACAAGTACTTTATAATCTTGTTTCAGTTTTCATTTACTGTTTATAAGCCAGTTCACGCTAGCTGACTTTAGCTTCATTTGTGTAATCTTGGTTGATATGTGTTTACGCCAAGTTAGNAACATCTTATTACTTTCAATTCTTTATCAATTATTATTATTTTTTTTTTTGTAATTTTACTTGCATTTATTTGTTGGATCTGCTTATTTTACATCTATTAAGCAACAACAAGTTTAAAAATCTTACGTCTAATTTACAATAATATGGCACAAACCCTGGGATTGAGCCCTGTTGGTTTAACGTCGCTCAACGAAAGGCTGGTAGATCTCTTCTTCGCAGGCGTGTTATATTTGTTGTGTTGTACAGGCCACTTGTCAGTGGATTTGGGTGGATTACAGATTAACCATCGGTATACCAAGGTCCCTATGTATATTTTCATTGCGGACATACCACGGTGCTCCCGTTAAGGCCCTTAGCGTTTTAGATTGGAATCTTGGGATCCAGCCAATGTTGGTTGCACAGGTCGTACCCCACAGTTGAATACCATACATACATATAGGCTTAATGACTATACAAGTACTTTATAATCTTGTTTCAGTTTTCATTTACTGTTTATAAGCCAGTTCACGCTAGCTGACTTTAGCTTCATTTGTGTAATCTTGGTTGATATGTGTTTACGCCAAGTTAGTCTCCTATCCAATATATTCCTAGATATGTCACCTTATTGGCTTGTGGAATATGTACATTATTAAATTTGATTGGGGGCATACTTGCGATCTGAGTGAAAATGTTGTATGTTTACACTTCTGTTCGTTGACTTTTATGCTCCCGTTTGCCAGCCATTCTTCTATTCGTAGTAAATGTTCCTCTAGTACTCTTGACGCTCTGTTGGGACATTTATTACGGCTTACTAAGGCGGTATCATCAGCGAAGGTGGATGTGGGTGTATCCTTGCTAGTTGGAATATCTGAAGTGTAGATGATATAAAGCATAGGCCCGAGTACACTACCTTGAGGAACGCCAGCCGTTATCGACATGTCTTTTGAAGTGAAATTAGATACTTTTGCAGCAAATTTTCTGTTAGTTATGTATGATGTCGGCCGCTGTGGTGTAGTGGTAAGCAGTGCGCGCTTCCACTCCACAGCACCTGGGTTCAAGCCCTGGTCAAAGCAACATCGCAAAAAAATATAGAAAAAAGGTTTTTTCTTAACAGCGGTCGTCCCTCGGCAGGCAATGGCAAACCTTCGAGTGTATTTCTGCCATGAAAAACGGCTTCTCATAAAAAAATACAATCGCCGTTCGAAGTCGGCGTAAAACTGTAGGTCCCTCCTCTTTGTGTGACAAACATCAAGGCGCACGCCCAAATCGGAGGAGAAGCTCGGCCAAACACTTACGTATGTGTAAGCGCCAATATATTATTATTATTATGTATGATTCAAATATTTTGTGGAATTCCGGAGGCAACAATTTTTTAATTTTATATATCGTCGTTTAAAGTAAAAAACAGCGTAACTGACTTTGGCTGCCAAAAATTGAATTGCTCACACAAGCTCTTGGCTCAATCCTTATCCATTCGTCCTGAAATATACTATCCAGAAATGCGATTGCTTTATAAAAAAGAGAACCATTTTGAAATATACACATACTCGGTTTTGCATTTTGCTGATACGCGGTTTTGCATTTTGCTGATACGCAGTTTTGCACTTTAAACGACGATGTAAGACCGTCTTGCCNACGCCAAGTTAGTCTCCTATCCAATATATTCCTAGATATGTCACCTTATTGGCTTGTGGAATATGTACATTATTAAATTTGATTGGGGGCATACTTGCGATCTGAGTGAAAATGTTGTATGTTTACACTTCTGTTCGTTGACTTTTATGCTCCCGTTTGCCAGCCATTCTTCTATTCGTAGTAAATGTTCCTCTAGTACTCTTGACGCTCTGTTGGGACATTTATTACGGCTTACTAAGGCGGTATCATCAGCGAAGGTGGATGTGGGTGTATCCTTGCTAGTTGGAATATCTGAAGTGTAGATGATATAAAGCATAGGCCCGAGTACACTACCTTGAGGAACGCCAGCCGTTATCGACATGTCTTTTGAAGTGAAATTAGATACTTTTGCAGCAAATTTTCTGTTAGTTATGTATGATGTCGGCCGCTGTGGTGTAGTGGTAAGCAGTGCGCGCTTCCACTCCACAGCACCTGGGTTCAAGCCCTGGTCAAAGCAACATCGCAAAAAAATATAGAAAAAAGGTTTTTTCTTAACAGCGGTCGTCCCTCGGCAGGCAATGGCAAACCTTCGAGTGTATTTCTGCCATGAAAAACGGCTTCTCATAAAAAAATACAATCGCCGTTCGAAGTCGGCGTAAAACTGTAGGTCCCTCCTCTTTGTGTGACAAACATCAAGGCGCACGCCCAAATCGGAGGAGAAGCTCGGCCAAACACTTACGTATGTGTAAGCGCCAATATATTATTATTATTATGTATGATTCAAATATTTTGTGGAATTCCGGAGGCAACAATTTTTTAATTTTATATATCGTCGTTTAAAGTAAAAAACAGCGTAACTGACTTTGGCTGCCAAAAATTGAATTGCTCACACAAGCTCTTGGCTCAATCCTTATCCATTCGTCCTGAAATATACTATCCAGAAATGCGATTGCTTTATAAAAAAGAGAACCATTTTGAAATATACACATACTCGGTTTTGCATTTTGCTGATACGCGGTTTTGCATTTTGCTGATACGCAGTTTTGCACTTTAAACGACGATGTAAGACCGTCTTGCCACACTTTGTCGATTGCTGGTGCCACATCGAGAAAAATTGCAGAGCAGTACTCTCTGAGCTCAAGTGCCCTTCTGATTTCATTTGTAATTCGATTAAGTTGTTCAATTGTACCATGTTTTTCTCGGAAGCCAAATTGTTGTGGTGGTATTAAATTGCGTTCATGGAGAAAGGGAGATATCTTTGATAGGAGTACTTTTNGTAAGACCGTCTTGCCACACTTTGTCGATTGCTGGTGCCACATCGAGAAAAATTGCAGAGCAGTACTCTCTGAGCTCAAGTGC
>NW_016159810.1:75941-76408 GCF_001687245.7 Rhagoletis zephyria | reverse complement strand
TCGTCATTATCCTCAATTTCAGCTGAAATCGCGATACAATTCTCAATTTTACCATATAAAAAAATATCACCTGAAATTGCGTATGAATTTTCAGCGAAATTGAATTCGCGAATACCACTCTGAAAATTGCTTATTGTGATTTATTCATGAGCAAAAAGAAGAAAAACCAAACGTCAATAACAAATAAACAAAAACAAACCGAGCCTACAGTCACAATTGCACTTCAATACTTTTAAAATACTAATTTCCGATGTCAGTCGGNTTCAATACTTTTACAGTACTAATTGCCGATGTCAGTCGGTAGATGGCGCGCTATACGGGTTTCCTTTGTTTATGAATTATGAGATCAAAAATGTATACAGAATTAGGTACGAATTCGTAAACTGAGCACAACATTTTTTTTATATAATTACGATCTTTTAAAAGGCCTATCCGTTAATAAGTAGGTAATCTATTATTAATTTTTT
>NW_016159810.1:58649-74010 GCF_001687245.7 Rhagoletis zephyria | reverse complement strand
TGTAAAAATTTAAAACCGTCAACTTCTATGTCCGTGAGAAAACTACCATAAGTTTCGAATTTTTTATCGCAGGCACCGTACAATGTTCTTTTGTCATTTGTCAACTTTCCGTCAAATTTAATTTGGTCGAAAGTGTCACGCCTTACTAACCAAAGACAATATCCTGCATCTACCAACGCATTGGTTTCGAACCCCTCTATCTTTATAGTTTTCACTGGTAAGTTGTATCGACTCTTTTCAATATTTACAACATTTACCTTTTCGGGCTCTTTCTTAACTTTAACAGTATCAGAACTCCTGCACTCAAATGATTTGTGCCCCACACCGTTACATTTAAAACATTTAATTTGTTTGCTAGTACAATCACGAATCAAATGTGTAGTACTTCCACACCTGAAGCAGGGCTTTGCAACCTTTTGAGTGCCGGATGAACTTGGCGCGTTTTGTTGGTGAGTGGCTTTAAATATTTGAGTTGCCGTCTTGCAATGGATTTTTTCATAAATTTTTATTTTGTCTTTTAGTTCACTAATTGTGTTTGCTTCGTACAATACTGATTTGTTTATTTTCGTATCTGGGATACCTTCAATAAAATAGGAAATTAAGCTCTCAGTATCAACATCTAATGGTTTGCCGATTTCCGTGAGTGCATATAAGAATTCGCGATATGTTTCGTTTGTTTTCTTTTTCCGACATCTTAATTGATTTTGAATCTCAGATGATGTTAACTTTTTCCCAAACTCATTTACTAAGTCCTTTTTCAATAACTCCCAACTAACCAAACCGCGTTGACTCCTAATAAACAACTTGGCTGCCCCTTTAAGCAATTGCTTAACGTAAATAAATTTCTGAACACTTTTCCAACCGACCACCAAGGCATTTTCCTCAAATTCGTTAATCCATTGCTGTACTTCAATATTATCATCACCACTAAACTGAGTCAAACTTTCGTGTATATCTTTGAAAGTAAATAAAGACCTGCGAGTCGGAGCGACAAGGGCAGCGGAACCATTTTCATTTTCTGGCGCATCTCGCTGTTTTGCAACTTCTATTTGCTTCTTTTCGTTTTTCTTCTGCTCAACAATTTGCTCGGTAAATAAGTTTCATATTTTTTTTCAATTCGACTCGTTGCTTCGTAAGTTTGTACTTCTTTTCTCCTTCACCTTGACTTGTAGCTTCACAAATGCTGTTGGTCTGCTTTCGTAGCTATTGTTCTCTGCTCTAACTTTCGCTGCCTAATCGTAACCGATTTTCCCCTTTGTTGTGAAGTGTTTTCCATAAAATTTAGCAGACGTTACCTTCGAAAATGATGCAACGCTTCCCTTCGTTGCCAAATTTCGAATTTTATGACGCCTACACTTTAATGGTACAGTTTATGAATATTGGTTTTGCCGACGTTACTTTTTAAAACGCTGAAGCGCTTCGCTTCGTTGCCAATTCTCGAATTTTATGACGCATATACGTTTTTGGTACAGTTTTTGCACCTCGGTTTTTGCGTTTTCGCAATTTTTTAATGTTAATTTTATAGCGTTTGACGACGCTGAAGCAAATTTTTGAACGGAATGCACAAGTTTCCTTAGCGTTTGTCGTTTATAGATTTTTGCAATTTCGCGCACTGCACAATTTCCTGCTTCCCAGCGTTTGACGACGCTAGAGATTTAAAATTTTGCGACCACAAAAGCTTATGTTTATTTCTAATCGTTTTTCGATGCTAGAATTAAGCAATTTTGCGCACCAAGGAATTTTCGGTCCTGCTGTTTTTTAGCCTTTTGACGACGCTACGGAACTTCAATTTTGCGCACCACACCAGTTTTGTTTCTAAGCGTTTGATGACGCTATAATTTTGCGAATTAATTTAGCGTTAGTGAGCACTGCCTTTATTGCGGAAACACAACACAACGAAGTTTAAAGCGTTTAACGACGCTTAGAGTACAACGCTTGCGCACGCTTGCGTTCTCGCGAACAGCACCACTCAAGTTCACTTTACGCTTATAATTCACGCACACTTTTTATTTTTGGTGCATTCGCGGCTGAGCCCCCAAATTACATGTAGGTTTATTTATTTAAAAGTTATTTGAGTACATACATAAATGTTACAATGTGTATATATGTATTTTAATAGTATTAATATGAACTTAAATTCGACTGAGTGGTTATTCGCGCACGTCCGATCGTCACCGTTCTCCTCTTACAACTGACTCGTTTCTTCGTTTTCTTTATTTTAGTCGTCTCGTCCTTGTCTCAGTCATTCGTGCAGGGTTGTTATTTTTTGTACCTTAGCCCGCTCCTAGTTTTCCCTTTTCCTATTCCTACATAAATTCAAATATAAAAGCCGAAAACCATATTGTGATCGTATTAGGATTCGATTTTGAAACCGCGCTTTACGCGCCACTACGCATACCGTAACTATAAACTGGTGAAAATTATATAAAGTCGTCACAACTAACAAAATCTTTCACGTGTGAGTCATCGTTCACTTTAGATGGCATTCAAAATCTAAATCTTTAACATAAAATGCTTTTTTATTCCTCAGTTCTTACATATATTTATACACGAGTATATATCTTTACTACTAAATACAACATCAAGAAAACATTATTTCTTTATAAAAAATTTTAGATACACTATTGTCCCCCAATAGATTATTATGTCTAAAATAATATCAGAAAAAACTTAAATATTTTTTTTCAACACTTTTGATTAGTATTGATAGCTGCTAAACATTTATGCCGTTTTTTTTAGTTTTCATGATTTCATGAAATCATTCACGAATTCTCACTCAATTCTGCAATATAAACCACACAATTCGTACATGAACGAAGCCGTTAAAGCGCGCCATCAGTGGCATTCAATAATAAGAATTGTAGCAGGCTGCGCTGGCAGTTAAAAATATTCATTTTCCTCTTATGATAAAAGCTGAGAAATATATTTATCGCGTAAATTGTAGATACGGTAAGTACATTCATATGTATATTGGTATTATGGTATTTTTTGTAAATTTCGCATCACAATCTTATTTGCAACCCATATTGATTCTGGCTACCCTGTCGGAAAAATATTCGAAAATTCCTTTTATGTGAACTGCTAAGCAATACATTTATTACGAGTATTATTGGTATGGTAAGCATATTGGTGTTTAGTATTATGGTATTTTTGGTGATTTTCAATTCAACATTTCATTTACAGAAAAATGTTTCCATTAGATATACTGACATATTGCGTTTATCTCATAAAGTCTACATAAAATCGGTAACCTTATAATTTCAAAAAGTTATTTTGTTGATCGTAATGTCCATTTTTACTACTATAGGATTCAATTTAATATAATTACGCATAACAATGCCTCGAAAAAAGTGTATGGGAGTGTCAGCTGATCGCAAAAAACGTAATTGCCTTCCAATAAAACAAGATATGCAACAACGGCAGATCTATTTGCAACGAGTTAGGGAATGTATGCGGAACCAAAGGCAGAAACAACGGGCCGAACAAAGGCACCAATTCACTCCCTAATTTAGTAGTGTTTTGGTGCCATCATATTTTCAGCGATTAAGTGAAGATGTCTGTTCAAGGAGGCGACAAGAAAAGCTACCAAAGACGTATTGCGGTGCACGTATCTTCCTTAAAGACGATGAGATAGAATCAAATTGTGCTGAACGCATGGAGAAGATAGGTGAGTTTTGCTCAGCTAAACTTTATCCAGGCGAGGCAGCTGATAATACTGCATCCATCTGTTGCCACAAGAGCAAGGTGAGTTTACCACCAATTTCTGTCCGCGATGAGCTGAAAGAACTTATTGAGCGCAATGATGACATCACAAAAAACTATTTGGAGAATATCCGTAAATTTAACAACGGGTAGAGGACCATTTTGTTTTAAACTAGAGTAAGACGATTCTCAGATATTATTGTTTCTGTTAAAGAAACATTTAATCAAAAAGTTAATTCTGAATATATTTTCTCCTCCAATAAGTGACACCATGTTTCCCTCAACTCATGACACTCATATATCAGTCACTTTGTAATATGTTTTTATGTATGTACCTAATAAGTATAAGTTCTGATGTACTATAAATCTCATTAATGCTTTGTAATATATGTATAATAAAAATAAGGGGTTTATAAGAATAATTATTTCCGCGAACTATTAGAACAGTCTGCTCCTATCTGTGGCTGCAAAGAGGGATGAGTTTACTGTGTATTTCTGTCTGCGCAGACTGCGCATGGGCCCGCTTGTACATACTAAATACTAAACTGAATATATGTATGTAAATGATGAATGATGGGCTTCTTAACAGCCGTGTTTATAAATATTTTACTTTATTAAAACTTTTTTTTAAATAAAACTGATCTTACGAAACACTAATTTAATGTTTATAAGAATTTCAAAATAAGCGATTTATAATCAAACACCCCTATTGCGAGTGTCGACTAATATTAGTATCATTCCCACGACAGCCGCTTCTACCTACCGGAATGATTCGGGACAGCCGACAAAGGGCTGTTGTTTCGGCGATCTAACCCTGTTTAGGTCAGCGAAGTATCTCAGAAGTTGTACGTCCATAGGGCTACATCTTCTTCGCATACTTCTGCTCAGGGCTGGCATCGAGTCAAACCCCGTGCCAGAAACCTACACCTGCTGTTTGTGCCACAGATGACTACACTATAACTCCACCTCCGTCAGGTGCAACTCCTGTGGTGGAGTCACCTAGTTTGCTCAGGCCTTACGAAGGCAGTGGACCACCTCATTCGGGGCCAGGATATTCCGTAACGTGACATCCGTCAAGTGCAACACTTGTCTTGTCTGGTGTCACTTAGGGTATGTTCAGGACTGCGAGATTCGACGAGAGACTATGAGGGTCCGTGCTGTGCTGATTGGCCGCAAGTGCTAACTGCGACGCCGCCCACCATCTCCACAGGGCAATAGCCTGTACAGTAGCACGCATAACAAGTGGCGGGCAGGAAACACACCTCACTAACACCCCACATTCCAATAAGTCTCCCTAGGTGCATGAAGATTTTACAATTCAACTGTAACGGACTTCAGAGCAAGATCGAGGAGATAACAGTCTTCATGGGTCGTCATGGAATATTAGCTTAATAATAGCTTAGGCCCATGAGACGAAGTTGCATGGCAATTCAACACTGTTGAATAGTAGCGTTGGACCTGTCCAAGGCCTTCGACACCATCAGCTACTGTTTAAATTTTACATTTCTAAGCCCCCTCAACCACCAGAGGGATTCTCGATAGTCTTATGCCGACGATTGTTCGATAATGGCGTCTGGGAATGGAATTGATGGCTTGTGCTCGAAAGTATACGGTTATCTCGCCGAGTTTTCTCGCTTCTTCATTGCACGGAGCCTAACCCTAAAGTCAATCAATAATTATTATATTAAGATAAATATTTTTCCAGTCATCTATAATTATTGTTCAAGGACTTATATTATAAAAGTCCTTTCATAATAATTATGTGTAAGAAATTTTTTTTAAGTAATCGATAACTATTATTTTAAGACTTACATAATAAAAGTATTTTCATAATAATAATCAGCGGGATAAATATTTTTAAGTCTTCAAAAACTTTTATTTTGAGACTTATTTTATAAAAGTGTATTCATAATAATTATAAGTGCGAACAAATTTGTAAGTCTTAAAAGACGGGACTCGTTCAGGACCATTTCGAGATTTGTTGGGGACCAGTTCGGGGCTAGTTGGGCTTAGTTTGGGGCCAGTTCAGGAGTATATATATAAAATATAGTCCAAAACTAGTACCTAACTGGCCCCAAACTAGTCCCCAACAAGTTCCAAACTATTCCCGAACTTGTCCCCAACTGGCCCGCCACTAGTCCCTAATTAATCCCGAACAATCTCCGTCTTTTGAGACTTAAAATATTCACTATTCACAGTCGCACTCATAATTATTATGAACAAACTTTTTTAATATAAGTCTCAAACTAAAGGTCTTTGATGACTTAAAAATATTTATTTCAATGATAATTATTATGACAATGATAAAAGTCTTTGAACACTTAAAAATATTTAACTCGCTGATAATTATTATGAAAAGACTAATTATATAAGTCCTAAAATAATAGTTATCGATGACTTAAAAAAAATTTTCTCACACATAATTATTATCAAAAGACTTATAATAGTAGGGAGCCCAAGAGGGGATTCGCGGATTTACTCGAGCGCGTCAGATTAACATATGGGGGATACCCTGTATCCTGTTGAGTACCTCTGCTAAATCTAAGCCATCTGTTACCTTGTTTATATGTATCTACGCAAGAACCGCATTGACAAAATACTGATTTGACTCAACACATATTTCTTTCAAGCATTTATACCTGTGGCATTATAGCGCACTCACTGAAACTGTGTTCAAAAGTAAACAAAATTTGTTATTTTTGTTCGATATTGCATTAATAATTAATTTGGCGGTGGACCGAAATAAAAGCGAACAAGACTTCAAATTTGTTATAATAATAATTCAAATTTAAAAAGGGTTGTATAAAGAAAGCCAGCCATTTTTCACTTCGCGTCAAATGGGGGATGTGTTTATACCTGTCTTCTAACCGATGTGAGAAATAAAAAAGCGATTTGAAACCAAATTCGAGTAAATACACTTTTAAATTTCTGAGCGTTTTAAAAGTTGGTTTATGCTTCCATGTTGAATCACGGCGAACTGGGTCAAAGCGCTTTATGTGTCGGTATAAACTAGGTATGTGTAGAGCCGCGCGCATAGGAAAGCTGATCAAAACAGTAAAACAAATTCATTCCCACGACAGCCGGTTCTACGTACCGGAATGACTCGGGTTTTACCCGACCAAGGGTTGTTGTTTCGGCGATCTAACCCTGTTTAGGTCAGCGAAGTATCTCAGAAGTTGTTCGTCCATAGGGCTACATTCGCTACGTTTTCTTCTACTCAGGGCTGGCATCGAGTCAAACCCAGGGCCAGAAGCCTACACCTGCTGTGTATACCAGAGACGACTACACCCCAACTCCACCTCAGTCAAGTGCATTGCTTGCGAGGGGTGGAGCCACCTCAGAGTCTGCTCAGGACTACGGATACATCGGCAGTGGACCACGTCTCTTGTGGCCCCCTGCTGCTCAAACAGAGCAGCCTCCACGTCTAACCCCGGTTACCTGAGCAGCACAACAACATAACACAATAGAGCACATCACAACTACTACAGACCACAGAACACACACAACCGCACCTCCTACAACCTGCACGGTATGTCAGACCAGGATATTCCGTAATGTGATATTAGTCAATTGCACCACGCGAGATTGGACGAGGAACTTCGAGGGTCTGTGTTGCGCTGCTCGGTCGCAGACCTCAACTGCGACGCCTCCCGCCACCACCACAGGGCGGCAACCACCTCAGCAGTGCATACAGCCAACTGCGGTACGACCATACACATCCCTCATACCGCGCATTACCACACGTCTCCCGAACCACATGAAGCTCCTTCAATTTAACTGTAACGGGCTTCGGAGCAAGATCGAGGAGATAACCGTCTTCATGGGAAGGCATGGCATATTCATAGCTGCGGTCCAAGAGACGAAGTTGCACAGCAATTCAACACTTTTGAATTGTGCCGGGTACAACGTGCACCGTCGAGATCGCGAGCAGGATAATGGTGGTGGCTTAGCGTTCATCACGCACCACACCGTGCAGTATCGTCTTATCGAAGCAGACATCGACTGCAGGGATACCACCGTAGAATGTCAGGGAATTGCTATCCGGTCAGGCGATGTTGAGCTCCAAATATTTAACGTTTATATACCCCCTGTCACCTGCTGCCCAGCAGGATATCACCCTGATATAGGTGCGCTCAGAGGTGAAAACCGTATGGTAGTAGGCGACTTTAACGCGCACCACGATCTTTGGCACTCAAGATTGTCAAAAGACCGTAGGGGAACTGACTTGGCTGAGCAGATAGACGATTCGACAATCTGCACAATGAACGACGCACCCACCAGGATTATGGGTAGCTGCTGCGGCTCGCCAGACATAACAATAGTCAGCGCTGGTCTGATAAACAGCATATCATGGCGACCTATGCTGACTTTGGCATCAGACCATCTGCCCATAGTCATCTCGATCGATAAACCAACCGCCTTTGCTTCCGCGGAGCACCGAACATATATCAGCTTTTCTAAAGCTGATTGGAAAGGCTTCGCGGAATTTACTGAAAACACCTTCGCTTCCCTCCCCACACCAACCGACATCCACCTTGGTGAACGTAAGTTCCACAGGGCTGTCACTGTCAACAAATCTAAGTTAAAGTGAATTTTACTAATTTCTTAGCTAAAATCCCTAGGGATAAGAATTTGTATGTAATAAAAACACGCATTTTCAGATAATTTTGAACTCAGCAGCCTTAAGTTTACTTATACATACGGTGACCATATTTATGGAAGCCGAATACGGGACAAAAATAATTTTTTCCACAAAAGCTAAGATATCTTAAAAGCTTCTTCAATGATCCCAGATGTATCACCCTAAAACAGCATCCTTATAGTAACATTATACATTGTAGGATAATTTTCTCGAGATTTTTACCCCGCGAATTTTGTTTAAATAAAATCGTTAAATTTTAGGATAATAAAATGCAAGTGCAATCAGTGGTTAGTGGAGACCCTGGGATCAAGTTTCCGATTAACATCAAAAAATAAAAAAATAAACGAAAATATTTTGTTCTAAAGCGGTTTCCTCTCGGCCGGCAATGGCATACCTCCGAGTGTATTTCTGCCATGAAAAACAGCTTCTCATAAGAATACAATCGCCGTTCGGAGTCGGTGTTCACTGTAGGTTCCTCCCCTTTATTTGACAACATCAAGACGTACGCCACAAACCGGGGGAGAAGCTCCGCCAAACGCTAACATATTGTGTAAGCGCCAATCTGTTGTTGAAGTGCAAATTTGAAGTAGCTAGGACTTACCATTACTTTTTGGCAATTTCTTTTGATGAAAGTGTTACAATGTAAGTAGGTCAGACATTTTTTTATGGGGAAGCAAATGAGCAGCATGTTGCTCTTTATTATATATTTTAATGAGCTACAAAACAGCAAACACAATTTTTTCTAAGGATTCTGATTTTTATGAAACTTTTAAGAATTAATTTTCATGGTTCTTGCAAAAAGTCGGAAATTTGGATTTATATGGTTCTTGTTGGGAAAAGAGATTTACTTTGAAAAAATAATAATAAACGTGGCTAAGATGTTGAGACCTAATTTATATTTTACTCACTGTATGTGTTCCTCAATTCGAAGCACAGACATTCAGATTAGAAAATAATAACTGTTTATGGACAAAATTACGATCATATACCAAAATCACGTAAAACTGGTTCATAGGCCATTTTAATGAGCTGCCAAGGCGTGGAAATAGCGAACACCGAATACGTGACAAATACAGGACATTAAATAAGATTGGTCAAAAAACAGGACGAATGGCCACCGTACTTATACATGAACAAATTTGGAATTCCGCTTCCTCGCTCACTCTTTATAAAGTATCAATGGACTGTGTGTCCCCTTACCCTTTTCTTCCGCCATCAGGCAATCATGGGCGATCTAAGCACTCGTGGTGTTACATTAAATATAACCTTTAAAATTTTACTAACTAAATTTTGTGGTTCATGGAAATGGTTTTTGTGTGTTTTGTGGATAAAATTCTGGTAAAAAAACTTGTTGGACTATTACAGGGCATTCAGGTATAATAACTTGTAAATTCCATAATAACACACTTTTCATTTAATCTATATATATAAAATAATAGCCGTTGTTCGGAGTTAACTCAAAAACTACTGCATAAATTCCAGTAAAATTTTCAGAGGTTATACTTGCATATATGGTCCTATTATAGGCTACCAGAAAACTTGCTAGGTGGCGCTGGGGTCGAGTTATTTATAAAAGTCGTATTTATGAACCGATTCCGTTCAAATTTAAAACGTGTGCTACCTCCATGATAAGAAATACGTATGCGAAAATAGACCCGATAGGTGGCGCTAGAGTCGAGTTATTTACAAAAATCATATTTATGCACCGATTTCGTTGAAATTCAAAGCATAAGCTACCAGCATGATGAAAAAAGCATTTGCGAAAAACGGACCCGATAAAAACCCAATTTTTGAACCGATTTTGTTAATGCGAATTCGAAACGGTTATTACTTTCATGATGATTTTTTTTTCATTCTAAACATATATGTACATACATACATAAAATGATAGCCGTTTTCGTTGTTCGGACTAAACTCAAAAACCAGTCACTAACGACTGAATTGTCGTAGGTTATACCTTGCATATATTCCTATTATAGCCTATTAGACAACACACTGGAGTAGAGTTTCTTATAAAAGTCGTTATTATTAACCGATTTCGATCGAAATTCGCAAAGTGAGCTACCTGTATGATGCAAAAATTCATTTCCTAAAAATGAACCCGCTATATTTTATAAAATCTGATTGCTCGCGTTCATAAGACGTAGCTGTTTAGCTCATCAGCTACGAAACTGCTGGCAACTGTTGAACCCAACAATTACGTCTTAGAAACGGCTTGATGAATATGCTGCCAAATGAACAGCAGATAAATGTAAACAAATGAAATTGCAACAAATAGAGATAGTTGCGCCGATACTATTTAGAATTCGACGCTGAGCGGCCACCGTGTTGAAAAAATCGTTCAATGTTACAATGAATTAAACAGTGTAACATTATATAGCAAACATCTTAAAAACATATATTTAGAACGTAGTATTATTAAAAAATATTTTAGTTACTTTATCACGTCAGTAATATAAACTATAATAAATTTGTTTGCAACTGTCACCTAACAAAGCGGCGTTAAATTTAATATAAGCGGCGTAAGTCTTTTCGATCAGCTGTTTGGGCTACACGTTGAGTTCAGGTAGCGTAAAAATTTTCCGCTGGATAAAATGGCGGAAAATTGCCAACTGTTGGGCTAATCGTAACTACTCAACTGTGTGTTTCTAAGACAAATAGCCAACGGTTGGGCAACAGCTACCCACACGGAGTTTGATCTGCTTTGGCCCTATATTCATCTTAGACGAATTTACTTTTCATATGGCTAAATGGAGGTTCGTTTAAGTATGCATGTAAAGACCGCAACATTGTAAGCGCACCTTTGTCTGACGCCCTCATACACCCTAAATGCGATCTTGCACCTACCTCCGATTGACGAAATTGCTTGTGGCGGCCGTTAGTACAGCAGTAAGACTCAAGGAAACCAGTTCATTAATATTAAGGAAAATTGTAAATAGACAATAAAAGATTCGACCACATCCGCAAAAGAAGGAACACGGTAGGTATATCAATGGCTTCATTTGAACGATATTTAAGAGATCACACCACTCATTTAGTCAATGTATGGGAAAACTTTTCATCCTGTGAAGGGGCGGGGCAGGATTCTTGACCCTCCTATTACTGAAAATGCTCATCTGTGCTCTTTAGTTTCCTTATAAAGACTTTTATTTTCTTCATGTTACAGCGGACTAATGTTGAAGTTGCAACATCATGGAAGAATATTATGTACGCTTGGCAGAGATCTCACAGGTGGAAATATGACCATCGGTAAAACTTATGACATCGAAAGGGATTAGTATTCCATATGGTATCACAGAGCTTTTATTCTTGTATGAGGAGGATTCTGCTCTTTATTCGTTTCAATTTAAACTAAAAATGTTGACTTTACAGACCGCTTTTGCTTTTAAACGCTATTTTTGAATTGGCCAACGCGAAAGATCTTATTAGGCGCCGCGAAGCAAGCGGGCATTGGCTAGTCTATATATAAAATAACAGCCGTTTTGGTTGTTTGGACTTAACTAAATAACTACGGGATAGATTTCAGTAAAATTTTTAGACATTATACCTTGCATATATGGTCCTATTATAGGCTACTAGAAACCTCGCTAGGTGGCGCTGGGGCCGAGTTATTTATAAAAGTTGTATTTATGAACCGATTTCGTTCAAATTCAAAATGTAAGCTACCGGCATGATGAAAAATCAATTGCGAAAAACGGACCCGCAGGTGGTTCTGGAGTCGAGTTATTTATAAAAGCAGTATTTATGACCCGATTTTTTTAATGCGAATTCGAAACGTTTATTATTATTTTTCTTTCCGTGAAAAAGCAAAGCCGGAATTTTTATGCTCTCACCTAGGATTGGTCTACACCGAAAAAAATCCCTCTATTTTTTTATTTTAAAATCAAAAAATATTTAGAGGTCGCTCAAAGCGCCCAAAGTTTACCATGTCTTTTGTATGGGGAAAAACAACTTTTCGTGTAATAGGTATGGAATTATTGAAATCAAATTTCTTCGATAGGAAAACCCATATAAAAATACATGGAAAACTTTGAGCGACCTCTAAATATTTTTTTGATTTCAAAATAAAATAGGGATAGACTTTTTTTCGATATAGAACAATCCGAGCGGGTGAGAGCATTACAATTCCGACTTTACTGTTTTTGGACCACCCTAATGTACATACATAAAATGATAGCCGTTTTCGCTGGATAGAGCTCAGTAAAATTGTCGGAGGTAATCCCGTGCATATATGGTCATTTTATAGGCTCATAGAAAATACGCTGGTGGCGTTGGAGTAGAGTTACTTATAAAAGTCGTATTTATTAACCGATTTCGTTCAAATTCGCAACGTGAGGTATTTTGAAAATCCGTATTTTTTATGAAATCTGATTGAAATTCATAATGTGTATTAATTTCATGACAAGCAATGGTTTTGCAGAAAAGGGACGAATTTGCTTTTCAGATGGCTAAATCAAGGATGCGTTTAAGTATGCATATTAAGACCGCAACATTGTGTAAGCGCACCTTTGTCTGATGCCCTCATACACCCTAAATGCGATCTTGCATCTACCCCCGTTTGACGAAACGTAACGTAAAAATATCCTCGTAAAAGGATACGCGACCGGGGCTGTGGGTTCGGACCCACCATACAAATAAGTTATAAGAGGAAAATTTATTAACTTCAAAAAAAAAAAACCAAATTAAAGACTAGTAGTGCAAAAAAGGCGTACGTGCCTTACGAAAAACTAAAAATCAAATAAAAACTCTTAAATCAGTGGCCTAAAGAACTTGAAAATATTTATAATGAAATAAAAACAGCTGAAGGGATTAATTCAACCAAAAAAAGGCATACGTACCTTTTAAAAAGAACCCAAAAAACCTTAAAAGCAAACTTTTTTCTTTTAATAAAAATTGAGGCCTTGCACGTCAAGCCGAGGGGTAGCCTACGAGGGAGAGGACGAATACGCCGTCTCCCCCTACCGGAACAAAGTACCTGGAAAAAATTACTTTAGCATGAGACTGTAAGTAGAGCGCTCCATAGAATTAAGAAAGATAGATAGATAGATAGAAAGATTAAATTACTAAGAGAAAAGTAAATTTTGAAACAAAGTGACTCGACATGGACGAAAATACCATTCGCACTTTAATGAGTGCCGCTGTTCGGGCAGCAACGGAACAGACAAGACGGGAGTTTCAATCGACAGTGGACGCATTGACAGCTAGGATCACACAGATAGAGAGACCATCTCAGGTTGAAGAATATCGGGAGGTGACAATGGACTCGACAGTCAGGTGTGATGAATCTCTGGACGTAGTGAAGTCCTTGCCAGGATTCACTGGTGACCAGTCGCAGTTCCAAGCATTATCAGGCCGTGGCCATTATAAGGAACAAAGTAGTGGGTTCTGCGGATTCAATTATGTCGTCCTTTAACACGGTACTTAACTTCAAAGCTATTATAGCTAGGCTCGACTTTACGTACGCGGACAAGAAACCGGTCTACATACTAGAACAGGAAATGTCAACTCTTCGTCAAGGAAAGCTGGCAATAACTGAATTCTATGACGAAGTGGAGAAAAAATCAACTTAGGCAATAATTAACAAAACGTTGATGTCCTATCAAAACAAGGATGTCTTGGAATCGTTAAATGCGAAGTACCGCCAATACGCGTTACGGGTATTCATATCGGGACTGAATCGCCACTCTGCGATATTTTATTTTCGTCAAGACCATCAGACATTAGCCTTAGCACTCGCACAGGAGCTAGAATCCAATCAGGCGCGCTCCTTATTTGCACACAGATTTTCCGATAGTAGATTTCCGGACTTTAGTTTGCAAGCACGCAATCTTAATAGAATGCCTCTGGCAAGAAACAGTGTACCATTTCCTAGACAACCAAGCGGACCACCACCACCACGACCAACTCCTATGGATGTAGACCCGAGCCCCTCTAGATTCCGGGTCGCCCAACGAAATGATAGGCCCAACGATCTTCCCACACCGCAATTAGCTCCGCCGCGACCTACTTCTAACCCCCAAGCTTTTCCTTCAGGTAGGACAGCCTTTAGGAATCAATACCCGATATGCAGCTAGCGCAGAAATGGCAACGCGATAGCGATCGTTTCAATAATAACAAGATACAACGCATTTAGAACAATTTTCTTCAACCGAAAATTACGAGGATGCCGACTACTACTACCAGCCAGACAGATATGGCGACGGTGCAGACAACGAAAACCGTTATACCGATGGTGCAGATCCAGAGGAAGTATCCGACGAGATCAACTTTTTACGGGTAGATCCCTGCTACCATATGTTAGCAGGGCATTCGAAGGAAAACAACTAAACTTTCTAGTGGACACGGGTGCGTCAAAAAATTATGTAAAAAATGCAAACTGGAAGGGTAACCTATTTCCTCCCCATTTTTAGTTAGCTCCATTCATGGCACTGATAAAATTACCAGTAAGTGCATCATAAATATTTTCAATACTAACTCCGATTTCTTTATCTTACCTACGCTCAAGACCTTTGACGGTATAATTGGTTACGACCTCCTTCGAAAGATAGATACTAGATTGGATATTAGAAAGGAAATTTTGTTTCATGCAAACAGTTCAGAAAAGCTAATGTATTTTCATTGTAGCAATGTTAACAGTATAATCGCAAATGGGGATATTGAACAATTAAAAGCGAAATACGCTGCCGTTTTTTCTGACCCAAATGAGTCCTTGCCATTCAACACAAATATTGTGGCAACTGTCAGAACAAGCAATGATGACCCAGTTTACTCCAAATCATACCCGTATCCAATGGCCGCCTCTGAATTCGTTAACGAGGAAGTTAATAATCTCTTCATCTTCATCTTCATTTTCATCTTCATCTTCATCTTCATCTTCATCTTCATCTTCATCTTCATCTTCATCTTCATCTTCATCTTCATCTTCATCTCTTCATCTTCATCTTCATCTTCATCTTAATCTTATCTTCATCTTCATCTTAATCTTAATCTTAATGTTAATCTTCATCTTCATGTTCG
>NW_016159810.1:49059-54722 GCF_001687245.7 Rhagoletis zephyria | reverse complement strand
CATCTTCATCTTCATCTTCATCTTCATCTTCATCTTCATCTTCATCTTCATCTTCATCTTCATCTTCATCTTCATCTTCATCTTCATCTTCATCATTGTCTTTGTCCTTGTCTTTTTATTTATCTTTAACTTTGTCCTGTTCTTCATCTTTATCATTGGCTTGATCCTTCAATATAGGTTGTGAGTGACTGTGGCTTTGTCGTTGCCCTTGTTATACCTTTCATGAGCATGAAATGGTATTATAACTTTGGTCCGATGTTTGTAAGTACCAGAATAAGATGAGATAGGCCCATCAAAATGTATACTTAAATGACCAGAATATCGAGCTGAGTCGATTTAGCCATGCCCGTCTGTCCGTCTGTCTGTCTGTCTGTCTGTCTGTTTGTCTGTTTGTATGCAATCTAGTCTCTCAGTTAACGAGATATCCGGATGAAATTTGATTGAACTAATCGTCATAGTGTTTAGACGTGTTTTTATTTAGCTCTCGCTATGGATATTTTAACGTGCTCTAAGTGCTCGAAATCTTTACGTGTTGGCTATGAAATATCATGCCAAGTGTGCAAAAGTAAATTTCATAAAATTTGTGCTAAAGTTGATAGCAAAGAAGTATCCGACTTACTTGCAAATAATAAAAACATTGTTTTCAACTGCAACAATTGCTTTAGCTCAACATCGAATTTAGTTTCGGCTATTGCTTGCCTTACCAGTGAGGTCAGTGATCTTAAACGATCGATAGCAAAATTGATAAGTGGCGAATGTAAAATTGTTAGTGCTGCGCCTGGCTTCGTCTTGTCTGCTGATGCTGGTGTGCTGTCGCCTGGTGTCACTGCTTTGGATGATTCGGCTTTTTCTGCCGACCATCGCTCATCTATGCTTGCTGTTGTTGCTGATAAGCCGTTGTTGGCTCGTACGAATTTCGTGACAAAAGCACCGACCGTACCAACTGATGATGATTCTAATGCTGCTAACACTCAGCTACCTGCTAAAGTCAGTTCTCAGACTGAGAATACTCTTCCAAAGCAATGCAGTTCTCAAGCTGTTGTTGGTGATAATACGACTGCATCTACCTCTTCGACTTATGCTACTTCTGCACTTTCGTCTACGTCATCTTCGTCCTCAGTTTCTGCTGGCATACATACTTCTGCAGCTGATTGGAAAATTGTAGAGAACAACAAAAAACGCAGTTCTCAGACTAAGAATACTCTTCCAAAGCAATGCAGTTCTCAAGCTGTTGTTGGTGATAATGCGACTGCATCTACCTCTTCGACTTATGCTACTTCTGCACTTTCGTCTACGTCATCTTCGTCCTCAGTTTCTGCTGGCATGCATACTTCTGCAGCTGATTGGAAAATTGTAGAGAACAACAAAAAACGCAAACATTTGATTATTACTGGTAATAGCTCTAATTCTGATTTGGAAGTGGTTGAAGTAAAGAAATGGTTTCACTTATCGTCGTTCCTTCCCACTGTAACCGCGGACAATATAATTGACTATGTTGTTAGGCATGCTGGTATAGATAAGAAATTTATTTCATGTTATTCATTAGTTAAAAAACAAACTCCGGCTGTGAATGTAAAGCGGGTTAATTTTAAGTTAGGTGTATCTGTTGCGCTTTACAATAAGGTGCTATCACCTGATATCTGGCCTGCCAATGTAAGTCTGCGCCCTTTTCGTTTTTTTCGAAAAGAAGAGAATCAGCAGCGAGTAATATAAATAATAATAAGGCTACTAGTGGAAGTTCGAATTTGAAGGTGTATTTTCAGAATATATCTGGCCTTCGAACTAAGTCAGAAGATGTTCGTATATTTAGCTCTCAATTGGATTATGATATCTTCGTCATTGTTGAGACGTGGTTACATCCGAATTTTCTTGATGATGAATTTTTTGATTCGAAACTGTTCAATGTTTATCGAAAAGATAGAGATCCGGTAAAAACTGGCTGTGTAAGAGGTGGAGGAGTTCTTGTTGCAGTTCAACGGAAGCTGCTTTCTTATTTTGTTGCTCTTGATAATAATGACTCACTTATTGATCAAATTTGTATATGTGTCAGTGGTTCCTCCTCCAAGGACTCTCTTTTCTTTTTGGTCTCTTATATTCCCCCAAATAGTAATGATTATCTTTATCGTGCGCACGCTGATAACATAAGCTCTTTAGTCCTGAATAAATTAGGTAATAATCATTTATGCATTTTAGGTGACTTCAATTTATCCAATATTTCATGGTCCGCTTCATTTTCTAATTTTGGCCTCACACCAACTAATGTTACAGCATATCATGAATCATATTTGCTTGATAGTTTATTAAGTTTCAATTTAGTGCAAATTAATAATTTTGTTAATAAATTGGATCGTATTCTTGATCTTATCTTTATTAGCGACAATATTAACTGTAAAATCGAGGAATGTTACTTTCCTATCTCTCGTTGTGATAAGCATCATGTGCCTTTAGTTCTCAATTTTCAGTTTTATAATTTTTTTACTATACCTTCTGCAGAAGTACTCAGCTTTAACTATTCTGCTTGTAATTTTTCAGAATTAAATAGTTTACTATCTGATATTGATTGGGAATGTGTTTTGGCTAGCCCCGATGTGTCTACTTGTTTTACTACTTTTAAAACTATCGTGCATCAGTTTTGTGTAAGTAATATACCAGTTATTAAAAAAAGGAGTTATAAGCTACCTTGGTATAATTACGAATTAAAACGGTTAAAGAATCTAAAGAATAAATTCTTTAAAAAGTTCAAGAAAACGGGAAACCAGATCTTCTTTTCTCAATATCAAAAACATCTAAAGAAATTTAATTGTTTAGATAAATTCCTTTATAGAAATTACATACTTAATGTTGAATCAAATATAAAATCTAACCCGAAGACTTTTTGGCAGTTTATTAAGTCGAAGAAATCTAGTTCCGGCATACCTTCTGCTGTTTTCTTTCATGACAAATTTGCTCGATGTCCAGTTGATGTGGCATGCCTGTTTGCGGAATTCTTCAGCTCTAACTTTAGTTCTGATGACGGCGCTTCCCAACCAGATTGTGATTTTGCGGCGACTTCTTCTCTTAATTTTGGGTCTTTAAGTTTGTCGTCTAATGACGTTGCGAGTGGCATTTCCAAACTGAAACCGTCTGTAAAAACTGATATTGATGGTTTGGCAGGTGTATTATTGAGAAACTCTCCCTCTTTAATTTTCCCATTGAAACTGATATTTAATAAATCACTAGCTTCTGGGGTATTTATTGATGATTGGAAGATGACTTCTATTGACCCTCTTTTTAAGAGTGGGAATAAAAGTGACGTATGTAATTATCGGGCAATATCAAAGTTGTCTTTGGTGTCAAAACTCTTTGAAAGTATTGTAGTAGAAAAAATGTATTTTGCAACTAAGGGCTTAATTTCACCCAATCAGCATGGCTTTGTGTCTAGTCGCTCAACAGTCTCTAATCTAACTGTTTTTACTGAGTACTGCATTGCATCTTTTTCAAGTGGATATCAAGTTGATTGTGTTTACACAGATTTCTCGAAGGCTTTTGATAAAGTTTCACACTCGATATTAGTTAGGAAGTTAGCATGTTTAGGTTTTCATTCCGACTTTTTGCGTTGGATTAAGTCTTATTTAAGTAACAGACGATGTGTTGTCACCATAGATGGAACAACTTCAGAACCTTTTATAGCCTCCTCTGGGGTTCCTCAGGGGAGTATATTAGGTCCATTGCTTTTTGTTTTATTCATAAATGATGTAAGTACTTGCTTCACTTTTGCAAATTTTTTGCTATATGCAGATGATTTAAAAATATTTTCGATCATAAAGAGCTCATCTGATGCGACAAAGTTTCAAGCTGAAATTGATAATCTGCATCGTTGGTGCACTAAATATTGTCTTTCTCTGAATGTTAAAAAATGTTTTAAAGTCACCTATGCAAAAATTTGCAATATCGTGGCTACGTCTTATAGTATATCTACTACAATATTAAATTCTGTTAACGAGATCAAAGACCTTGGCGTAATTTTTTCTTCAAATTTTTCTTTTAATAGCCATATTTGTCATATTGTTGCAAAAGCTTACGCAATGCTTGGATTTGTGAGGCGAAATAGCAAAAGTTTTTCTGACCCATATACCCTCAAATTGTTGTTTACGTCTTTTGTTCGCTCTAATTTAGAATATGCTGCAATTATTTGGAGGCCTTTCCATAAAAACATGATAAATCGAATTGAACGTGTTCAAAAAGTCTTCCTAAAGTTCGCTTTGCGCAACTTAAATTTTTCCGAACCATTACCATCTTATAGTTCTCGCTTACTATTAATAAATCTTAAGTCTTTGGAGATAAGAAGATCTGTTCTCTCTTTGTCTTTTACGTTTAATATTATTATTGGTGCTACGGACTGCCCCATTCTTTTAGAGAAAATTAATTTCAACATTCCTCGGTGTAGCTTACGATTTTTTCCCCCATTTTATGGGGATAATCACAAAACAGAATATGCACGTAATGCCCCTATTGCACGCGCAATTAATGAATTCAATATGATCTCTAAAAATGTAATTATTGATTTTTCTTGTTCGATAAATGTTTTCAAAAATCTGTTGAACTCAATTTTATAAATTTTATTTCTTTAATTATCAATTAAGTTGAATTTTGTTAACTAGTCTGTAAGGAACTTTTGTATGTTCATAGACTCAATAAATAAATAAATAAATAAATAAGTGGGTGTATTTTTATAATGTATTAATCATTTGTCGGAACCGTAGGAATCGGACCACTATAAGATATAGCTCCCATACAACTGATTGTTCAGATATGAGATTTTTCGTTATAACTTCTACATTTATGTAGCTAGGAGCATGATATTTTGCAATACTTCCACCCAATATCAATAGAAAATTTAGAGTGAAAATTACAAAGATCGGGTCAATATAACCTATAGTTCCCATACAACTGATCGTTCAGATGTAAGATTTTTCGTTATAACTCCTCCATTTAAGTAGCTAGAAACATGAAATTTTGGACAGCTAAAGTCGATAAATTTCGTAAGTTATTTTATAAATAATAATACAAAGTCTACTGAGAAAATCGGTTTACATACCGATCTCACAGCAGTGAAAATCACTTAGATTGGTGCTATATAAGGTATATCTTCCATACCTCTTATTGTTTAAATATGATTTTTTATATATGTGTGTATCTCCTTTATCTATGTATGCTGTGAATATATAAATTTTTTCAAATGCAGTAATCTGTTAAAGTAAAATTTTCAGATGTTCATGAAAGGTATGAAGCCTTCGGCATAGCCGAAGACAGCGCTGCTCTTACTTGTTTTTGTTTCTGCCCTTGCATCTTGCTCTCTGTATTTTCATTACCCACTCCACAGTGGCGTTAAAAGTTCAATGTAGCCACCCCTATCTATTCACACATACGCATACGCATACATACGCAAAAATTAAATTTTATTTTCTGAGCAAAAAATAAAGCTCAAGAAATAACGATTATTTTCCGAGCAAAAAATAAAATTTAAAACGTAACGATTATTTTCCGAGCAAAAAATAAAACTTAAAACGTAACCATTATTTTCCGAGAAAAAAATAAAACTTAAAACGTAACCATTATTTTCCGAGCAGCTGAAATTGATAATCTGCATCGTTGGTGCACTAAATATTGTCTTTCTCTGAATA
>NW_016159810.1:38646-47893 GCF_001687245.7 Rhagoletis zephyria | reverse complement strand
TTAAAAAATGTTTTAAAGTCACCTATGCAAAAATTTGCAATATCGTGGCTACGTCTTATAGTATATCTACTACAATATTAAATTCTGTTAACGAGATCAAAGACCTTGGCGTAATTTTTTCTTCAAATTTTTCTTTTAATAGCCATATTTGTCATATTGTTGCAAAAGCTTACGCAATGCTTGGATTTGTGAGGCGAAATAGCAAAAGTTTTTCTGACCCATATACCCTCAAATTGTTGTTTACGTCTTTTGTTCGCTCTAATTTAGAATATGCTGCAATTATTTGGAGGCCTTTCCATAAAAACATGATAAATCGAATTGAACGTGTTCAAAAAGTCTTCCTAAAGTTCGCTTTGCGCAACTTAAATTTTTCCGAACCATTACCATCTTATAGTTCTCGCTTACTATTAATAAATCTTAAGTCTTTGGAGATAAGAAGATCTGTTCTCTCTTTGTCTTTTACGTTTAATATTATTATTGGTGCTACGGACTGCCCCATTCTTTTAGAGAAAATTAATTTCAACATTCCTCGGTGTAGCTTACGATTTTTTCCCCCATTTTATGGGGATAATCACAAAACAGAATATGCACGTAATGCCCCTATTGCACGCGCAATTAATGAATTCAATATGATCTCTAAAAATGTAATTATTGATTTTTCTTGTTCGATAAATGTTTTCAAAAATCTGTTGAACTCAATTTTATAAATTTTATTTCTTTAATTATCAATTAAGTTGAATTTTGTTAACTAGTCTGTAAGGAACTTTTGTATGTTCATAGACTCAATAAATAAATAAATAAATAAATAAGTGGGTGTATTTTTATAATGTATTAATCATTTGTCGGAACCGTAAGAATCGGACCACTATAACATATAGCTCCCATACAACTGATTGTTCAGATATGAGATTTTTCGTTATAACTTCTACATTTATGTAGCTAGGAGCATGATATTTTGCAATACTTCCACCCAATATCAATAGAAAATTTAGAGTGAAAATTACAAAGATCGGGTCAATATAACCTATAGTTCCCATACAACTGATCGTTCAGATGTAAGATTTTTCGTTATAACTCCTCCATTTAAGTAGCTAGAAACATGAAATTTTGGACAGCTAAAGTCGATAAATTTCGTAAGTTATTTTATAAATAATAATACAAAGTCTACTGAGAAAATCGGTTTACATACCGATCTCACAGCAGTGAAAATCACTTAGATTGGTGCTATATAAGGTATATCTTCCATACCTCTTATTGTTTAAATATGATTTTTTATATATGTGTGTATCTCCTTTATCTATGTATGCTGTGAATATATAAATTTTTTCAAATGCAGTAATCTGTTAAAGTAAAATTTTCAGATGTTCATGAAAGGTATGAAGCCTTCGGCATAGCCGAAGACAGCGCTGCTCTTACTTGTTTTTGTTTCTGCCCTTGCATCTTGCTCTCTGTATTTTCATTACCCACTCCACAGTGGCGTTAAAAGTTCAATGTAGCCACCCCTATCTATTCACACATACGCATACGCATACATACGCAAAAATTAAATTTTATTTTCTGTNTCGGCATAGCCGAAGACAGCGCTGCTCTTACTTGTTTTTGTTTCTGCCCTTGCATCTTGCTCTCTGTATTTTCATTACCCACTCCACAGTGGCGTTAAAAGTTCAATGTAGCCGCCCCTATCTATTCACACATACGCATACGCATACATACGCAAAAATTAAATTTTATTTTCTGTGCAAAAAATAAAGCTCAAGAAATAACGATTATTTTCCGAGCAAAAAATAAAATTTAAAACGTAACGATTATTTTCCGAGCAAAAAATAAAACTTAAAACGTAACCATTATTTTCCGAGAAAAAAATAAAACTTAAAACGTAACCATTATTTTCCGAGCAAAAAATGAAACTTAAAACGTAACCATTATTTTCCGAGCAAAAAATAAAACTTAAAACGTAACGATTATTTTCCGAGCAAAAAATTTAACTTAAAACGTAACGAGTATTTTCTGAGCAAAAAATAAAACTCAGTTAATAACGATTAAAAAGTGATTTTTATAATAAAAGTTATAACCGTTACGGTCCCTGGTTAAAACAAATATTTTTAAAAGCATGCGTATTTTTAAAGAAAATGATTTGTACACCACTATTATATAAGTAAAGTATTATATTCGTTTTTGGTCTTAAAAGCTATATTATAACAAAATCTCAAAGATTAAGTCGATTTCACAAATTTTACTAAAAAAAAATGAAGTTTTTGGCGATTTTTTTTTTCAGAAATTGCGCTTTATTTATACAATCTGGTTGTGCACTCCTTTATTTTAGCTGGCTGTATTAAATTTATTAAAAAATAGAGGTTTTTAAAGGGATCAATTAAGATTGAAGTTTATTTAGCCGGTGCCCGCAAAGCATAGCAATGGTTTCAAAGGAGCCCTTGGTGCGAACTCGGTTGGACACCACTGCCCTAGTACATAGCTAGAGTGCTAAAACGTTAAGTTCATATTGTATATTTTCCTGATAAATAATAATACAGTATTCCCCGCTTAATTGCACTTCAAAAAGTGCGCAATTTTTGGTTCAATTAACCGGGGAATCACTTAGCCGATACTCGTTTAATTGAATAGTTCGTTCAATTACAGGAATACCTCTTAATTGGGCAACCAAATCAATTAAAAGAAAACAAATATGTGCATTTTAAGTACAGTGGTCGTCCAATTTAATTATTAATTAATTTCTTTCGTCACCAAATAAAAATATGTTTTCAATTTCTTAGCAGAGATGCCAACTACTGTTTATCCAAAATGCTACGAAATATGTATGTGCGGTAATGCCAGCTTATTTTTTAATGACAATTTTTTGAGAAATTATTTAAAATTAAAGGTATATTTCTTTTTGATAACACATCTTTTTAGCCAATTATGCTGGTAAATTTACTTGTATTTTGTATGCAATATTTTTTTGATCTAGAAGGTGGTTGAAAAAAGCGGGGAAATCAATTAACAGGAGGTCAATTAAGCGGGGAATACTGTAATAATAATCCTTCCAATGATTAAGGCGGATTCATCGTTTTGGTTCAGAGTTCAACAAAGCACGCCAGCCATTTTTCTTATGTACCAACTGACGCCAATTGGATGTGCCAAGTGAAGCCAAGTCCTTCTCCACTTGGACTTTCCACCGCAGTGGGGCCTCCCTGTTCGACTGCTACCACCAGGGGGTTCCGAGTTGAATACTTTCAGAGCTGGAGCATCGGTGTCCATTCGAACGACATGGCCAAGCCAGCGGAGCCGCTGTATTTTAATTAGCTACACTATTCTGAAGGCGTTGTAAAGCTCGTACAGCTCCATCTTGCGCCAGTGTGTAAAGGCCCGTAAATTTTTCGCTAAATCTTTCTGTCTTTGTCCATTCTTCTGCGCCATATACCACCTCGAGCATGATGAGTGACTTATAGAGTGTGGTTCTCGTACGCCGAGAGAAGAATTTACTTCTGAATTACCTACTCAGTACAAAGTAATATTTGTTGGCAAGAGTGATTCTACGTTGGATTTAAATGCTGACATTATTATCGGTGTTCGAAAGTAAATGAAATTCTCTACTTTCGCGATATTATAACTGTCAACAGTGACGAGAATGCCAAGGCGCGAGTCCGTTGATTGTTTATTTGTGACAGGAGATACTTCGTCTTGTCTTCGTTGGCCACTAGACCCAATCGCTTTGCTTCCGTATCGAACTTGGAAAAGGCAGAACAGACTTCGCGGCTCTTATTACCGATGATGTCGAAATCATCGGCATACGCCAGCAATTTCACGCTCTTCTAAAAATTGTGCTTGAGCAGTTCAGTTTTGCAGCTCTTATTATTGTCTCCAACATCAGATTAAAGAAACCAATCGGAAGGTAGTCGCCTTGTCTGGAACCCGGATTGGTACCAAACGACTCGGAGAAGTTTTTCCCAATTTCACAAGCACGCTTTAATGTAGAAGAAAAAAATCAGAACAGTTTTTGACACCTTCGATACCAGAAGCAACAACAAAATACAGGCAAATGTTGTTTTTGCTCAAATGCTCTAAAACTGTTTGATAGGCTTTGAATTAAACAAAAAATGTGATATGATTCATAGGAAGAAAGTAATATTCACAAAATATTTTTACTTATGAAAAGTCTAACAAAATATAGGGAAAGTATGCTCTTTAATATGTTAAAAACATTGCTGGAAAACCTTAAAATGTTTGCATGGAACAATGTCGCAATAAACAGTTGAAGTAATAAAACGGCTTTCTCACTTTATTTTCTGACATTCGGCTGCCTTATAGTCCCATTTTATAGACAAATTTTCAAATAAGTGACACCTGGTAAATTCCACTAAGGGTGGGATGCATGTAATAACGCCATACACAATAATTCCCATTACTTGGACATTAAAAAACAGTTTCAGAAGTGAACTAGTGTTACTTTATTATTTTTCTTTTTTCTAAACGGTTATAATGCCACCAGTGCATAATTGCGGAAGGAGGGGGTGGGGGACGCGAGCGCGACGTCGAACGTGGACCGCCGAGACGCCGGGCACTTTCAAAATTGTATACTTACAAATCCGTCCATTTAACTTGTTCATGTACTACTTTTTGTCAAATGTAACTGGGTGACCTATGTGCACTATTTTGCTTTATTACTCAATTGTAAAGTTTAAAAGTTGGTCTTATTGCTCAACGAGAAATTAAATAAAGCAAATTTGTGTTATTTCATATTCAATTGGGAAATAACACAAATTTGCGTTATTGCCGTTTGTGTTATTTCACCCCCTTCCCTCCCTTAGTTTATATACGGGGGGGGGGGGGTCTGTTGAAATAACACAAACGGCAATAACGCAAAATTTGATTGATCTCATTTTGAAATTTTGCTTTATTTCCCATTGCTTATTTATACTATTTGTACCTAAAACAGTTTACTGACTGAAGGAAAAAGAACTTTGTTTATTCTACAAATACAATAAACCAAAAATGTGATATAATTCATATGAAGAAAGTAATATTCACAAAATATTTTTACTTATTAAAAGTCTAACAAAATATAGGGCAAGCGTCGTCTTTAATAACTGCTCAGCTAATTAGACATAGCGCTTTCGTATGAACTTTATCTGCATACTTTTTAATATCTTATAAACATTGCTGGAAACCCTTAAAATGTTTGCATGGAACGATGGCGCAACAAGCAAGTGAAGTAATAAAACGGCTTTCTCGCTTTATTTTCTGACATTCGGCTGCCTTATAGTCAAATTTTAAGGGCGATTTTTCAAATAAGGCAGTGTCAAATACTTTCTTCCCGCTTTAATTACTTCACCTGTTATAATTCCGTTCGCAACATATAACACAGAGAATATTGTTTTGAGTTTTATCTTCAGTTAAAATTTCTAAATTATCTTCACTTGCTTCACTATATCCGAACTGTGGATTTCGTTTGCAAAGACGAAGCGAACTACATAGTGATGTAAAGATACGTGTATCAAATTTTACCCACTCTCAGACTTCTAAGTTGGACGTATACTCGGTACAGGCAGGAGGGATGAATGGCGCAATAAACAGGTGAAGTAATAAAACAGCTTTCTCCCTTTATTTTCTGTTATTCGGCTGTCTTATAGTCACATTTTATAGGCAAATTTTAAATGACAAAAAGGATAAATGACCAGACATGGGCGTAGTGCACTAATCTTTGAGTGCACTATAGTGATGGCAAAAAAAACTTAATAATCGATTAATCGGTTAATTGGTTAGTCGAAAGCATTCGATTAATAATTGCAATTAATCGTAAGAAATTAACCGATTAATCGGTCGTTTCGAATATCAAAAATTAATAAAAACTATTTATAAGTTATAAAAGCTTAATTACACCCCGTGTCAAAATTAAGCGCACCAAAAGAATTTTTGTTGTTGTTTAATTTTAGTTTTTTTTTAAATATAGCGTATTCTTTTGGAAAAAGACGTATCAATATAAATACATATATCAAACTTTGTGCAATATTAAAAAAATCAACAAAATATACGATTTATTATAATTAGATTTATTAGAAAGATTTTTGGTATGCACTTTTGTAGCCCATTATATTTTTGTATAAAAAATTGCAATTGGTATGCAGATTTGTAGCTCATTAAATTTTTGTATAAAAAATTGCAAGACTGAAGTATCTGGCACTTACCGTTGATTTTTATCATTTTTTTGTGGTAACGGTGTTGCTTATTTTCTTCCATATAAAAACGAAGAATATGCGCAACGCCGAATTTGGAAAATAAAATGAAAATGTCTGCATACCTGCGTTTTGATGTTTTAGTGGCTACTTTGGTTAAACTCGTGTTGCGTTTTTTTGCAAAAATAACGCTTAAAAATTTGCAGAATACGAGAATGTAAAAGATCTCCCAACTAATAAAATTATACATATGTATGTATGTACCGAGTGAAGTGACACTTTTATTGTTGCTAAAATTATTGAGTGATAAGAGTTCCAATTTGTGTAACGTAATTTTTACTCATACATTATTGTGTGATGTGATGTGTCAATTTTCGATGGTTTATTTTCGATTATTTTGAAAATTAATCGGTTAATCGCTCGATTAATCGAAGGGAAAGTTTCGATACAATTAAATCGTTAACCGAATGAAAGTAACCAACTATAATCGGTTATTCGATTAATCGTGCCATCACTAGTGCACGTTGCTTTTAACTACCACTACTATAGCGATAGTGGAGCAATTTTTTTTTTTGGAACAAACATTTTTAGTGGAAAAAATCAGTGTTCTCACTACCACTATTATTTCTAGTGGTAGTGCACAATGCTTTCCACTCCATGCCTAGTGATATTGGAGCTGGCAAAATTTCCACTCAATTAATATTAATGGCTTAAAGACTATTTCCACTCAATCTTGCAAATAGTGGAAAAAGCCATGTTTCCAATAAATAATACTAATGCTTGGTAGTAAGGAAAAACTGATATCGCACGTTTAATAATATAGAGATTAATTAAAATTTTACGTTCTTGGAAACTTCATAATACAATTAAAAAGTTTGATGAGGAGAATATGTTGAGCCTAACAGATGACTAAACTTCCCAAAAATGGCGAAGATATGTGTCTTTCCATCTGTCTTTTGGTATACCAACTGTATTAATTGATCAAACTTAGATTGCGTTTTCCCACAAATTTCAAAATTTGAAAATTTTCCTTATATTAGCTTTGTTCCACACGCTTTCCGAGCTATTTCGGTAATTAGAGCGTAAAAATAAGTTATTCTCTCACAAGTGTTAAAAATAAGTCAACACGTACCAAAAGTGCTCAGAGAGTGAGGAATGCAAAAAACCACATTTCGTGCCCGGAATCAACAAATCAGCTCTAAACAATGATTTTATGTGTATTTATCTTATATGGCTAATAAAATTAGCAAATACCTACATTTCTGAAACTTTACTGCTATTTTCCATTTTGATATTTTACAAAATTTGCGCTCGGATGTAAACAAACAACAACTGTTATTTAATATTGACTTCTTGGACATTTCTGCCCGGAAAAAAGTCCGGCCTGTTTCGGGAACGAAGAAGAAGACCTTCACGATTCAAAAGTGGAGAGTATTCGCTCTCTTTTACCCATTTTTCTAGCGTGAGAAACGCTTTCTGGGCTGTTTTGGGCACCCGCGAGATCCCGCGGGCTCGTGTGGAATAAACCTATTATTAAACGTGCTATATATTGACTATGTATTCATCATCTCACAACTCAAAATTACACGTTCGTCAGAAAATGCGAAAAACTATTCCTTAGCACAATGCTAATCATATGGGCAAGGAAGACTTTACCTTAGGTTTTTTCAACAATTTATTACAAAAATTTGCTCCAGCTCCAGTGTACAATTTTAATGCATAATTTCAAAAATGCCAAATTTTGAGTTGCGTCACTTTTGAAGATCGTGTGCGATATGTGTATAAGTAACCTCTTACGTGAGTCTAAACTTCGTGTTTTTAATATTTAAATCCATAAAAGCGAAATTTGTGTTTGTGTTTATCTTAAAGAATTATTGTACCAAGGCGAATTTATATAAAGTAGTGTTACTAGCTGATTTTGTGTATGTGTTTCACCGCACGGCTTCTGATATCAAATTGAAAAATTTTGTTTGAATTTCTACACCCACTCTTATAGATTTTGACAGTTTATACCGCCAAAGCAAAAACAAAATACATGTAAATTTTTGTTTTTGTTCTCCTACTATCACCTTATATTAATCCGCCTTGTATTGTACCTAATTGTATTGAAATATACTGTAAATTAATATGTATGTACTTATGTTAGAAAATATACACACATATCAAGGCGAATTTATATAAGGTCGTGTTAACAGATCAGCTGATTTTGTGTACGTGTTTCGCCTCACGGCTTCTTATGTCAAATTGAAAAATTTGGTTTGAATTTCCACACACACTCTTACAGATTTTGACAGTTTATGCCGCCAAAGCAAAAACAAAATACATGTAAGGTTTTGTTTTTGTACTCCTGCTATCACCTTATATAAATTCGTCTTGACACATATATTCAAAAGCCGATACCAAGGCGAATTTACATTTCCAAAAATCCGTTTATAACATGATACAAAAAAGAAGGTAGTTTCAATAAACAACTTTTGACGGTTAATAAAATTTTTTGAAGTTTCATAAATTGTGAGCATTCTCAACGGCCTTGCCGCTTTGATAATATTAAAACAATAAATCGGAGTCTTTTCTTTCCCACATTTATATCAATTTAATAATACTTCAAATGAAAAACCATTATCAGTGCTTGGTAATTTTTTTACTTACGTGGTTCGCACCTTTTTTATTAAAAATATATAAAATATGTAATGTTAAAGGAGACTTCATTGAAATTGTTCTTTTTATTTTATAATAAAAATCACGAAAGCATTATGTTGTTGTTGTTATATTGTTATTATGTTGCAATTTAAAAATGTAATTCTAAAAAATTGTCTTTCTCAATAAATCCCTTTATAATCGCCAATTCCATGTGAGTAAATTGTTCTCATAATTTAACATGCAAAACAAAAACAAATTGGAAAAAGTATTTTTATTTTACTTTATAATTTTGGGAATATTTTTTCACATGAAATTCGTGATTCGTGAAAATTTACTTTCAAATTTCTCATCAGATTTTGCAAAAAATTAGGCTTTGTGGTTAGCGTATCACCATTAACTTCAACAAATTTCGAATTTAAAATTTCCAATGTATGCAA